>NW_016157141.1:436599-664561 GCF_001687245.7 Rhagoletis zephyria | reverse complement strand
AAACTTAGCATATGTTTCAGCAAGTGCATTAATTATTTTCGCGCTTTTTGCAGTTTGTTTGCAGACAAAATTTTATTTTTCTAACTTTTTGTTTGGATTAGTGGTTTAATTGAAATAATTAGATATGTGTTAAATAAAAAAAATATGTTTGTGGCCGGTGCTTATACTGTTTAGTCTCTTCTGTGGAATAAAAGTTTGGTTCGACAGGATTCTCCCCAGTATTTTTGATTTTAGTATGCACTATTGTCTATATAAAGTTGAAGATCTAGGTGCAAGTTTTGGCAAGTTTTTGATTTTTTGCGTTTTTAGGTACGATGTCAGGGTCCAAACGCACCCTTTTTTTAGTTTGACACAGTAAACCAGTACCAACAAAAAAGTTTTTGGTTGTCGAAAATCCTGTATTTTCTAATATTATTGATCTCTCAAAACATACAAATACAAAAATATACAAAAAATATTATACCTAAAATTTGTTTTTTTTTTCGAAGTGATTAACAAGGCGCCCACTGTGCACTGGTAAAAACGGCCAGTTGTTGTCTTTCGTACGAGTAAGCAAACAAAGTAAGCAAGTATGGCGTCCGCGGTAGCCGAGTCGTGAACGTTGCTTGTTACAAGTCTGGAGGTGCCTGGTTCGATCCTCGGTTGGAGCGATTGCCAAACAATTTTTGAAAGCAGCGTTATAGAACTAATAAATAAATGAATAAAAAAGAAAAATAAAACGAAAATTCTACTGGCCGTGGGACTCGAACCGACGACCTTGCTAAGATAGCCAGCGAAGATAGAAAATCGAATGTAACTCATAATAAGGGTCAGAATCGTTACTATCAAATTCTTCATGGGTAATTCTACTGGCACGTCCTAAATGGCAGCAAAAGCTCTATATACCGTTAACTTTCCTTTGGATACCTTATAAACACACTGTCATATCAGCACCACCGAATCTGCTGGCGACAATGTAGTTTTTTTCTGTGAAATAATTTTCTCATTAAAATAAAAGAAAACAATAAATTCGTACTTACTAAATAATATCAAAAGGAATGATTATCCGAGTTCTTCTTCTGCTTCAAAAAGCAAAAAAATTTGAATAACGCTGTTGTCCTTGTTGGGGTTTTCTATAGCTTAACGGCGCATTGTATTTTTGCTGTCACATCCATAAAACCGCTGTAATTGTAAGTTTTATTAGCCGGAAAACTTACAGTTTTTCTGGACGGCCTCAAAAAGCACGAAGTGTTATGGCCATAAATATTTAGATGCATATAATATATGTACAAGTACATACATACATACATATATAAGTATGGTACAAGCGCAGTAAAAATTCCCCAGTTCCCTTCATTGTTCCATGCAAATAAGAATTACATACTTACATACATACTTACATATATGAAAAGCCAGAATGCCCTAAAAAGCTTTCCAATGTTATACTCGTACCCTCGTACAAAAGCCTACAGAAAGCTTAAAAATGTTTTCCCATAAAAAATTCGCCTTAGAAGCAGATGAAGTCGTGAATTATAAATCTGGCACATGCGCAGTAAAAATTTTCTTCATGCCCAATAAACATTAGGCTTAGTTAACAATTCGAAAATGATTGGAAAACTAACATTTTTTTCAAGTCTCATCTTCGATAACGAATGTGGAAGAGGTTAGTATTCGATTCGAGAACTAGCCCATTCTCCAGCAAAACGGAACCTNTTTTCTTCATGCCCAATAAACATTAGGCTTAGTTAACAATTCGAAAATGATTGGAAAACTAACATTTTTTTCAAGTCTCATCTTCGATAACGAATGTGGAAGAGGTTAGTATTCGATTCGAGAACTAGCCCATTCTCCAGCAAAACGGAACCTTCATTATCCAATGAATTTTTCCTTCGTTATGAATTCGAAATCCAGCCCATTATCGAATTGAAATTTTGATGAGAGAGAGTGATTGTATTATATTTCCATTCGAAAATGAGCTGAATTTCACTTCCTCTCTTGTTACTATGGTTTTAATTTTTTTTCGAGCCCATCTCGAATGTATTTCCAATACACTATGAACGTTGGAAAACTAAGGTTGATTATGAGTTCGTTCTCAGTTCGATATTCATATTGGATATCGGAGGTAATTTTCGAACGTTCGCCAAAATGTTTATAGGGTGCCTTTAATTCCTCGGAGCGTACAGTTCATTGCGGAAAACTCAAAAAACACATTTTGTTCTGAGCTTATTGGAACTATAAAATCAGTTAGTTGTAAATATACTGTTATACTCTTACAGGAAGCTCATATTTTATCCTACAAAAATCTCCGTGAAAGGAAAAATTTTTTCTTAATCCTTTTTAGGTTTTATAGCTTATCAGCCAGCTCTCTTTACACTGCCACAGTTATAACATTCTCTGGCGCAATCCTTATTTTGTTTACAGCTTATTGCGGCAGTTCTCTTTTTATAGTTATAGTTTTAAGACCAACGTAACGATGATGATTTTTATTTCCCGGAAACTACATATGTAGCTAAAAATGCAGTTATACCAAAAGTTTTAGCAAGAACAAGAAAGCATTCATCCCCACGTGAATTTGCACCCGCTTTGAATTCTTTTTCGCTAAAAAAAAATTGCTAATATTTGAAGCACTTTGAGGAAAATTTTACAAAAAAGATATTGAAGATGTCACAATGCCAAAAACCAATTGGGTGTATTCTCGAAGTCTTGCAAAGTCTTTGCATGTTGTCGATTTTCGTTTCGCAGGTATTTATTCGCAAGAAATTATTTCTTCTCTATATAACTTTTCAAATATCCCAAAATCGGCAGCATCATGAAATTTAATGGCCTTACTCATAAAGAAATAAAGTTGGTTTAAAGAGCTTTATAAATTGACGTTTTCATACATTTTTCAATTTATAAACCTTTTTTAAAGCTACTTTATTTTTTATGAATAAGGCTATAAATGTTTTAATTTCTCAAATGAACCTAGAACAACAACAATAACAAATATTTTCGTTTATATTTCGAAGTGATACATCTTTCAAGAAAGAATACAATTTCATAAAAAAAGGCTTATTAAAAAACAAGGATTTGTTCATGATAAATTGGACTATAGAATTTATATATGTACATAGCTACACTTGTGGCCAGCTGATTAAGTCAAGCGACATTTTGATTAGTTTTGGCTATTTCTCTATGTATAATGTTTATATATTTTTTTTTATAAAATTAAACAAGCTTAAACATTTGCACCCAAAAATTTAAAACTTTTTATTTACAAATTTTAGAAAAATTTTAGGTATGCAGTTTTGTAGGCCATTAAATTTTAGTTGGTTGCAGTGCAATTTCAAGGCGCTAGAAAATATCGTTGATTTTTAAAAATCTTTTTTGCTGATGGTGTTAAGCATTTTCTCCCAAACAAACGAAATTGTCGAGCTGGTTAGGTAAAGTGCTAGACTTTTATAAAAAAATATAAACATTAAATAAACAAAAGAAAAATAGCCAAAACTTGTCAAAATGACACTCGACTTAATCAGCTGATCACAAGGGTAGGCTACATACATACTATAAGCAAGAAAACTCAGCTTATGCGATAATGAACACTGTTTTGCACGAGATCAAAATTGATATAAAGGCAGTCATTTAAAATGATCGTAGTTGGGTTCTTCAAGTCTTCATGACAAATGTATTAACAAGTAATTTTTAAGCAAAAAAAAAAACTGACTTCAATCCTCACATACAAATTTAGGAGTACCGTTACTTTATTCATGATCTAATGATCGGAATTAAACCAAAGTAGTACGGTACCACCCCTTCGGTGCCACCTTTCCGATAAAAGAGAATTACCGAAAACACTTTTTAGGCGGAGTAGAAAGTCATTACCCAAAGAATGACGTTCCTGTATTTTACTACTCTAAGCCATGGGATACAATAAATGCAAACAGTATGACTGACTCTTATACCAAATAGGCTATAGATTTATGTCACGCATACACTTTTAATACACTTTTTCGATATAAAAAATGCCCCCCTTAACGAGCGAGTCCCATCCTAAGCGCGCCAATTGGACCAAGTTTTAATTTGAGCATACAAGTTAGTGCCAGGACACTCTGTGGTGCCAACTTGGCGATGCCCATATAGAATATAGCCAGCTTTCAGCTGTCCACGTGATACAGCATCAGCAAGCAAATTCTTGGCGGCAGAGATCTGAGCAGCAGTGGGTTGAACGTCTGCAAAGTGAAGAAAAAATCGTGCACTTTTAGTTACTCATTAGCAGGAATCACTGTACTTACTGTTGTAGTTGCCCATGAATGAGATGCCAATAGACTTTGAGTTCCAGTTGGTGGCATGTGCACCCACCGAATTCCAGCCACGACCCTCATACACTTGACCATCACCGCCGATCAGAAAATTATAACCAATATCAGCCCAGCCCAAGGTGTCCATGTGATAGTTTTGCATGCTGCGCAATTCTTTAAAGCACGCACTTTGAGTGGAACAATAGTTACCAGCAGTGTGATGTATGACGGTGTAGGCTAAGCTATTGGCCAAGTTGGTTTTGCTAGTAGCAGTACGGCCGCCCCATTGTGATTTGGGGATAATATTGACACCGAAGGCCGCGTTGAGACAACAAAGCACAACACAGAGTGGAAAGAGAGTCTTTTAAGCCATGTGATTGCAGAAAGTATACTGTTGAGTTAGTGATTTGCTGCAGAGGACGGTGGGTGTTTTTATACACCTACTTTGGTGCAATGGGCAATGGACTCAACTGCGGCAGTGCATTGTATATCTTATTGATAATTTTTTTTTCGGACAGCCAGTAGACAATTTATTGAACAGAATATTTATATCAGTAAAAATGCCTGCAAATAAATTGCTGATATCTTGGGGTTAGCAAAAAATTTTAATACTGCAGTAGCAGTTGCATTGTCATGTCCCTGCAGGAAAATGGTTTGGCAATGAATGTTTTCTTCTGAAGAGGACCAATAATGGTATGCTAATTATGGTTGATCGAGAAGTTCTGAACTGAAAATTTTCAGAGAGCTCTGTTTTTTTGTTCAATACTATTTTTATTGGCATCTGTACCAATTTGTTACCTTTAACAATTGATTCAGTTGTCGCAAGATAATACTTTGTAACTTGACTTGAGTGTGCCCGTTCGCGCGATCAGCTTGTTCGAGGAAAGCTGAAATGTTTTGAGCTTAATGCGGTGTTGACATGAGCCGATTTTACAGGCAACTTTTAGTTAAAAGCAGTAATCGCGTGGTGTGAACGGCGGGGGCCAACCCACTTCTGATTAAACTAATCGCCTATGAAATTGCGAAAATGAATAAACAATTTTATTTTTCTATATAATCTCTCTCTACTTCAATGCACTTCTTACATTTATCAGGGCTTTTAATCCAGTGAAAAAATATTCGCCGCTTTTGTATTTGAAATGCTCGCCGCCTTGATTTCTTCCTATCTCGAAAATCTTCGCCCTCGGAGATTCTTCTTCACATTGGAGAACAGGAAATATTCGCAGATTGGCCGGTCTGGACTGAATAGTGGGTGGTTGATTTCTTCAAATCCAGTCAGACGCCTTGCAACTTTCGCAGTGTGCACGGGTGCATTGTCTCGCATAGCCAGGTATCCTTTGGCCGCACTTTTGCCAACAATATGGCATAATAGTCTCCGTGAATTGTAGAATACTTTCACAATCCCAAAAAATGGTAGCCATGAGCTTGGATATTTATCTATCCACTTAGAATGTACGTGGTGGCTTTTCTTCCTTTTCTATCCGCTGCATAGACTCCTGTTTTGGCTCTGGATTATCATGCATAAACGGGCCGTTTCGCTCTTTTTGACTAAAATAGTTGAGGTCTGGCAAGAAAGTCCAATCACTGGCTAGAAGTTAATGTAGACAAAGAACTGTCTGGTTCTTCGTTTCTACTCGTTATAGAATTTGCCTTATGCCTATAGTTTGGCTAGAATTTTCAAGACACGTCTCTTTACAGAAAAATAAAGCCCAATTGAATTTTATGTGAATTAGACCTCGAGAGCCAAACTGAGCGTTAGGTTTGGAAACTTTTCTTAAGGTGAGCAGGGATTCGAAATTTGTTTTAAAGCCTCATCGAATATATTTTACAAAGAATTTCCGGCATCCGTTGTCAAAATCGGGTTGGAAACTAACCCGTTTGGCCGTTGTGTCTTGTTTAATGCAATTTTTCGATTTGAAAGTATGAAGAACAAAATGACACCGAACATGGAACAACCCCGAAACTAATTCGACTTCAAACATAATTAGCTATAAGTTGACGGAAATGTGTTGTAAAGCACCGAATCTTGCCAACCTGTTGTAGGAATTAACCATAAGCAATAAATTGTAGCATCTACTAACCAAGTTCAATGGTGTCGTACTATCGCATTGTAATTGCAGCGTAAATTAGATTAGACTGTCGCTCATTATTGCAATTTTCATATCAAATGTACAAAACCGTAAAAAGAAATGACTTTTCAATTCTTTTTAGCCTAGAGGCCAATAAATAATCAATGAAATAAACCATAACAAAAATATTGGAGTTGTTTATAGAATGGCTTGCATATGTCTTAAATTACTTATGTGTACTTTTTTCTTTTCGACATTCGTTCCTAAGCTTTGGGTAGTTGATGGTCTTGATAATATTTAAAACGAAGTGTGCCTGAACTTTTCGTATATTGCTATCTAAATGTGATTAGTGTGTAATTTATGTATTACAACCTGCTTTTAGCGCATTAAATATTGTCTATAGATACAGTGTGGCTTAAATAATTTAGTTGAAAGTTAAATTAAGTAGGCGCCAGGGTTCGTAAGTAGTTAATAAAGCATAAATCTTTTCCAAACTTAAGATTTAATGCAATTCGAGGCTCTTATTTAATAAATGATCTCCTCAAAGAGCATGAACTCTTCTGAGATTGCTGTAGGAGAAGCTCTTAAGTTCAGCGATAAATGTGCCAGTACCTGTGATTTAAAAAATAATTAATATTAATAACCCTTCAACCAGAGATAAGCAGTCTCAATGAAGATGAGATAAGAGTATCGATAACAAAATCGATAAAAATATCGATAACAAAATCGATACAAATATCGGTAACAAAATCGATTATTATATCAATAAGTGCCGAAAATATCGATAGCAAAATCGATAACAAAACCGATAAAAATTACGATTATTATATGGATAAGTCCCGAGAGTTCCAAAAATCTCTAGTATCCCGAAATAGTTCCTTTTCTTTATAATTACCACAATTTTTCCTCTATCTTCATCTTTACTTTTATCGATATCCTCATCTTAATCTTTTTCTTTATACTTATATTTGTTTTTACTTTTATGTTTATAATTTTCTTCATCTACACATTCCCTTCACCTTTTCCCTTATATAAGTAAAGTGTTTAAATTTACCCTAATCTTCGTTTTTGTCTTTATATTTACGCTTAGTTTTTGTTTTTATTTTTACCTTTGCCTTTATCCCTTTCTTTATCTAACTATGTACGTGCTCACCTTTACTTTCATTCTTGTATTGATCTTTTTATAAGCAAGTTTTTGTTAAATTAATACCATATGCATACAAACAAGAAGCACTTGTTTCAGCCCCAACCATTTCCGTGTGCAATTTCCGTTGAATTTGCCTATTTACTTCCAATCAACCAACCGCCGCTAAAGAAATTTCACTTCAATAATAAGAAGTGATGGTTCTGATACTTCAGGCCTCTTAAAAGCCTGGGACCGGGGGAATTCACCCCTACCGCCACTTCCACCCTTCTCCTGGGCCTGGGCCTGTACATACATATGTGTGGATTTACTGGTACATGCGCTCAAAAATTTTGTTCATAGTTTAAAATAATCCATCAGTTGAAGAATCAAAAAAGGATAACTTCTGCTTGTCCAAATACATAATTTAATATAAAACCACGTGGGAGCCGTTCGTGTTAGAATTCAAAGTTCATGACAGTTACCAAGCGTTTGGTGCCCTCTGACAGTAAACGAGAAACTTTTACAACAAACTGACAGTTCACCAAAAATTCAGTTCAACAGCTCGCATAGCGTATTCGACACACATATCGACAAAGGTGCGCGCAGGCAGCAAGCCATTTTAAAACAAATTTCCGACGCGTGATTTGGACAGTGGTGGAAAAGGAGGAGGAAGGACGTGCGTAGTAGATAGAGTATGAGGAAAAAGAGGAAATGCGAGTAGTTGCAAAGCCCGCCTACTTTAAACATACATAGCTACCACGCCTCACGCCTCACGCCACACACAACGCACGCCCAACAAGTTGGAAATTAGCTATTTTATGTTTCGGAACATGAAACGTCAATGATGTTACATTAACGTCATTTCCATTACAAACAAAGGACGTATCTAACTGTTTGGCAGTATTTATATGTACCACTAAATGCGAGCGAATGTGCACAAATACAGTTAAACACTTGCAATGGTTCACCGAAAGTGCAGGAACGGTAAGTCAGAGGTTAAGGGTCAGAGGTTGCGCGCGAGAGGCCGCGATTGCTGCAGCACCGACTGGCAGACTGGCAGACTGACAGTTGATTACGTGATCGGAAATTTAATATTTTCTTTACGCACATACATACATATGTATAGAACCACTACCATGAAGACTTGCATACATATTGAATGAGTATTTGTCTGCTGTATTTGCAACTAAAATGAAATGAAATAAAATCACAAAAGTACAGCGCAAAGCACCAAAATAAACGGCCTGACGAACAGACAGATACACAGATGTATGTAATAAAGACCGACAAACAGGAAGGAGTAGCGGAGGGGCAAAGAAGGTGGGTCCTTCGCAGCCAAGGGAAGCGAGCCGAGTAAACAAATCGCGCACAAAGAGAAGTAATAACAGCAACGCTGGGATGTAAACTGGAGGATGAAGCGAAACATTGGAGCGGTAAGTAAGCAACAGCAGCAGCATTCGGAAACCTCTTATTTGCTCTGCTGAAGGATGTTCGGTCCAAAGAAATGCTTGTAAACAAGAAATGAAAATAAATTCAAACAAATGAAAGAAAAATAGACGTGAGTGCGTGACTGAGATGCGTAAGCGCGTGTACGAAAACACAACAGCACCAATTCACATGCAACCATGGTGCGAGATCAGAGGGCAGTTTGTAAAAACAAGCAACAACAATTATGTGCCTTCGAAAAAAGCGAAAACAAATGCTATGCTAATTTAAAATTTATAAGAGAAACAAAATCGCTACTAAAAAGTAATGAAACAAAAACGGGGAAAAGTATTGCACGCGCGCAGAGTCATTGAAAAATTTTCCGCAGAGAAGAAGGTTAATTTTTCATGCTGAAAAGAAAAAAAGCGAGACTTTAGAAATTTATATTGAATTTTGCCAATTAATACTAGTGAAATTTATGTACGTGCATATACGATTTCGTTATCAATGAACTAGTTTCGCACTCACTCGCTTCGTTGAGTGTATGCAATTTCTTCGTTTTATGTTTGTTGTACTTTACTTCAGCAAAACTCAACATATTTCAACTCAGCCAAAATCAAAGAAGATTTTCACATTTTTCTTTTTTCTTCAAACTATTTTAAGTAAAAACTTTTTAAACCTCTTTCGTCCGACACCCATATTTCAATATTTATTTCAATCACCTGAACAGGTGGAAACACTTCTACAAGTAGTTTAGAAATAAAACAATTTTTAAATCATTGCGAATTGAAACACATATTGCAATAATTCACTTAAATTATTTAATAATTTCAATGTAGTTAAATTTTTAAACTGTTGCCAACCCTCTTCTAATATATACCCCGAAAATATTCAAAATGTTCAAATTAAAGATTTCTTACCATTATTTAGTTTAACACCCATATTTTAATATTTCATATACATAACTTACGTATAAGTTGATTAATGCGACTTTTCAAAAAGGTGGCAACCCTTTAAAAATATTTTCCAACAACAACCTTCTTAAGTGCCTTTCTTCTGACACTCATCTTTTGATAAGTAATTTAATTAAATAATTCCCTTAATTCAAATTAAATTTGATTTTTTAAGCAGGTGGCAACCCTTCTACTTCTTCTTATTTGGAACTACAACCATTTGTCGGTTTGGCCCGGGATCAAAAAGCTTCGCCAGTTTGCCTCTCCTTTGCGGATTTGTGCCAGTTTTCATCCCAAGTGCGGACAGGTCCTTCTGCACTGGGTCCTTCCATTGTGTCCGTGGGGGCCCTTGCGTTCGTTGTCCACCCATTGGTGCGGAGTCGAAAAATTTATTAACCGGAGCGTCGTCATCCATGCCCTTAACTACATACAGTCCATATCGTTCAAAAGTTCGTACAGTGCGTCATTCCATCTTCTTCGGTACTCGTCGCCCACGTCTCGAAAGTCCCCAAAACCTTCTCATCTTTGTTACACATCGTCCATGTTTCTGCCCCAAATAAAAGGAAGGGCATGATGAGGGATTTCTGGAGCGTGATTTTGGTTCGTCGAGAGAGGGCTCTGCTTTCCAATTGCCTACCAAGCTTAAAGTAGCACCAGTTAGCAAGAGTAATTCTTCCTCCTAGTGCTGTTTATTCAAAGTCCTTCACTGCTACAAAGTTAACACCGTCAACAGTCAATTGAATCCAAATACGCGAAGACTTTTTATGTGTGGCCAGGAGGTACTTTGTCTTGTCCTCATTCACCGCTGAACCAACCTCATGACATTCCTGGGTGTCAGGCCCACGACGTCAATGTCATTTGCATCAGCATCATGCTTTTGCTGTATAAGGTGATGCTGCGAATCAGATTGGCAGCTCTCATAACGCTTTCCATCATCAGATTGAAAAAATCGCAAGAAAGTGAATCGCCTTGTCTTAAACCTGGTGCAAACGGCGCGGAGAGGTCCTTTTCAATTTGGATGGAGCTAAAAATGTGGCTCAATGTCACTCTACATAGCCGTATTAATCTTGCAGGGATCCCAAATTTAGACATGGCATCATACAGGCAGCTACTCTTCGTGCTATCAAAAGCAGCTTTGAAATCGACAAAAAGATGGTCGAACGGAAAAACGCGCTGTGAAAACCTGATCAATGGTGGACTTACCAGGTCTGCTTAATAACTGGTACATGCGCCCAACCACTTCGTCTTGCGTCAACGTAAGCTTCGTCCCTAAACATTGGTTCGGGTTTTTCTTCTTCAAACGCGCCACCTGTGTCGCCATTCAAAAACGCTGAGATCTTATCCCCACTTCTCAAGTGTACTTTGGACATCTGTTATCAGATTTCCATCTTCATCTCTACAACAACCAGCCCAGTCTTAAAACAATTTGATTGATGCCTTATTTTCTGCTAGAAATTTCGAGCCTCCTTCCTGAAGCTCTTCGCATTCATGTCTTTTCTCATTTATTTGTTTTGCATAGACGTCCCTCCCCGCTCCTCGTGCCGCTACGGAAGAGGTGGGAATGATTAAATTATTTACATACGTATTTAAAACGGCTTCCACCCATTTTGCGACATAAAAATGTATAAAATTTGCAGTTTTAGTCAAGAGTCAAAAGTTCACCACTGGCAAAAGCCATGTATTTCCTCCTTTCCTTCATAATTGCCTTTTATAAAGCAAAGAAAGGCGAGAGTGTTCAGCGCAGCTAAACAATCAAAAAAGTACCTGTCGAAGAAATGGGTGCTCGTCCTGGCCAGGGTGGGACAGTAGCAAAGATAGTGTTCGACGCTCTCCTACTTCTTCCTCGTCTTTTCAGCTGAGGTTGGATATCCCCACCTCTTAGCATGCGTGGCTATAAGGCAGTGTCAGGTTATATATTTTAAAGTTTAGTAATTTGAGATAGAAGGGGTGAAGTCGAGTGAGTGTCTTAGATTGCTTTACATCAGCTTTTGGACAAATTTGTCTGGTAATCTGATACAAGGCTTCCATAGCCCATTTGACATTTCTTTACCCTCTCGATGAGTTTAGCTTTAACAGTGTTTGCAGGAGGTTAAAGGTATGCCCACGCCTGCAGTAGATTTACCACAAATATGCATTTCCGTCCCTTTCCTTGCTAACTCGGCGGACATGCAGTCAAGGAGCATAAGACGCCAGTAGTTTGAGAATTCATTTGCATTTTATGGCAACTTGGATCCTTTTTCCGTCAGATTTTAGATATTTAATAGTACTAGTAGTAACAAGCCGCTGAACCAGCATTTGCTGGAGAACATCGGACTGCAGTCCTTCAAATTACGGCAGACGCTGGCTGTGTAAGCTAAGACCACCATCTAATGCCAGACGTCAATTTAGCACTCGCGATTACGCGGCTGTCCACATGCAACAACTGCAAGTCAGAAGCTAGATATTCCGGTGCAGTCACCGCCTTGTTCATATAAGAAGCTCAGCTGTTAAATATAATTCATCCGATTTAACCGGCTGCTCTTACGGAAGCCGGAAGAAATAAAGAGTTATGAAGAATCGCCCGAGTGTTTCCAAAAGTAGTGATATGCCGTTCTAGAGGGATGGAAACTATGAGCCACCGAGCGGCCCAATTATGGTGCTTAGCTCTACCTGAAAAAATGCTGCAATTCTATGGTAAGCGAAAACTGAGGCATAGTGCGCCTAGCATTCGTCCGATATCGCCATGTACTCGATGACCTGGACTCATTAAAAGTTTCGAAGAAAATATTTGATGCTATTGTGAAGGACTTCACTACATTATCTTTTTCATAAATAATATTTAGAGGCACTCGAATATATATTTTAAAGTACTGGTTTCAGAACATCACTAAGTGCGAGTGAATCCACTGTTCACTCTTTCGTTTAGCTTGGAACCAACTGCATAGATAGCTTCTGACCCTGAGTTAAGGCCTGTTGTACAATTTTTTTCAACAATGAAATCAAATACATAAACCACACATAAAAAATCGTATCTCCGAGAAAAGCTTTGAGAGTTAATTTAGAGTTGTATCAGTAAAAGAAATCCTCACAAATATAGATTTACTTGTAGAAAATAGTAAATTTTTTCTCAAATATTTATTAACACTGAACTTTTTTCTGATTTTTGTATTTCTCGTATGCGCGCCTTTGCATATGCAACGCCTTTGTTACCCATTCACTTTTGCACTTGCTTATGGAGTTCTGCCCCCGCTGGGCATGTCTGCTTTCACGTATTGAACTATAATTAAATCGATAATTTTTCAATTGTGAATAAAGTGAGAAAGAGCAAACGTTGCTTGCACATCCGAAATTGCATACTTTTAGGAATGCTCTTAGCTAATTTAGTAACTAGACGTTTAAGCATTTTGTAATGCGTTCATTTCTTATCAGCCTTTGTTACGAACTTCAAACATAACTGCAACATATATGTTTACACAAAGAAATACATACATATATCATATTTACTGCTTCCTCAATCAACTTTTGTTAAACAAAGATTGAAATATTTATATATTTAACACTCACCAACGCACATACATATATCATCAGTATATCCGTTCTTTGCTCAATGCGCAATAACAAGAGCTCAATCTGAAAAATAAACAAAAAAAAAGAAAGAAAAAATATAACGATAAAACAAAAGCAATCCTTTTTCTCATGCATACTCCCCACCCATGTCCCGTCCAGGCTACATTGCAAAAAGCAATTCATAAAAAACTCACAAAAAAAGTTAAATCAATAAATAAATCGAAAAAGGAGTATACCCGGAAGAGAATCAAGAATATTCCCTTGAAATAAAAACAGATTTTTATGCATAAATAACGTATGACACGCACGCAAAGATGATAAAAAAATAACTGCAGCTACAAAAACAACCCCAACACTAGCAACAGCATACAAACAGGCCAAGTAAACGTAACTCGGTATTTTTATGAGCAGAACAGCTTTTTTATGCTTCCTTATTCACTTGCACAGTCAACTGCACTGCATTCATCTGGTTGCTGCACGGGTTTTTTCACGCAAAGATTACACTTGAGATGCCGCCTGATACTTATAAATATACTGCCTGCTTTCTTTCGAGCTCCCAAAAGTCCTTTCGCTCACTCGCAACGTACTTACTACGTATTCCACTGAGCCATTCAACTTATCCACTTGTGCTTGTGCGGGCTCTTGCTGCTTGTTTCCTTTTCATACATTTTATGAGTGTGTGGAAGTGAATGAAAAAGGGTTTGGCGTTCCCCATGGCGGACAGTGCGTATACGCAATGTGTGCCGAGTGTATGCGAGCGTGCTGCTGTCCGGCTCAAGTGTGATCCTTGAAAAGGATTGCTGGCATTGGCCGAGAGTAGCTAACGATATGCTGTAAAGTGTGTTTGTTATGCGCATTTTCTTGAGCCTTTTTTTTGGTGTCTTTTTGTAGCAGACTATTTCGTGATATTTGTGGGATTTCACATGCCTTGGCCGGATGGCTTTGGTTCCTATTTCGCAGCGATTGAAAATGAATTTTTATGCTTATTTTAAATGCTGTCAAGGCACTCGCTCCCTTCAGAGTATTGGCTGCTTAAGTTAATAAAAAAATAATAAAATTTAGTAGTAGCATATCAAAAGTGGCAGATAACCGCAAAAGAAAAAAGGAAAGGAGGGCTTGGAAATAATAAATAAAGGAACAGTTTTTGCCTTGGTTTTGGGTAGATGTAAATTTGTCGGCAAGCGGAATTTTTTTGTACAGATTTTTTTTTTCTAAAAGTGCAAGGATTATATTAATGCATTTTACCAAGATATTGACTTCGCTTGTTGTTTTTTTTTTTGCCCTTTTACCCTACAAAGAACAATCTTCAGGGCAAAACGACTAGGAAATGAAAACACTTATTTAATAAGACTATCTATAGATTTAGATTCTGCAGGAGAATACCGCAGACGATGTAACCATGAGCTGCATGAGCTTTACAGTGACATTAACATAGTGCAGCGAGTTAAAACAAAGCGGCTTGGCTGGCTTGGCCATACCGTTCGAAGGGAGATATGAGCAAATCTCACGTGTTGCTACCAGAGACCCAGAATAATAATTATTTCATGGTGGAGTTTAAAAAAGTCATCCTAATTTTCGTAAGAATTATAAAAGTCTTTTGATTATAATTATGTTTAAAATTTTTTTTTTTAAGTCATCGATAACTATTATTTTAAGGCTTATATAATAGAAGTCTTTTCAAAATATTTATCAAGATAAATAAATTCATGAAAAAAGTATATTTCCAAGACTGGTATGACCTAATTTTTGGAAAATAAAATAAAGAGATTTATGATGGGAGATTTTCAAACAAATTTTTGATTTATGAAGCATTCTTTATTTTTTATACTACTCGGCTTTCTCATGGAAATTTAATTTATATTCTTATAACTCCAGTCTACATACATATCGCGAACTTTCTTCAAAGGTGTACTAATTCAATATTTACCTTGTCTTGTCAATTTAACTGAATTAAGTTTTTCAAATAGTATTTTCAAAAGTATTTTCGACAGTAATTTTTCTTAAACCGCTTTAATTTAACACCAGAATTGTAATATTTAAAATATTCCTCAAATATTCCCGGTAGCAAACTTTCTTAAACCTCTTTATTTTGATACCCATATTGCAATATTTAATTTATCTTATTAATTAAAAAAACAAAAGTTTTAAAACAGGTGGCAACGTTCCAAAAAAAAAAATTTCGGCTGTGAGCCTTTTGAAACCTCTTTTATTTTGACAGCCATATTGCAATATTTAATGTATCTATCAATTTTAGCAAAACTTGTATTTTCAAACAGGTGGCAACTCTCTAATTTTTGTATTCTTCTAGATTTTAAGTTAGACTTCAAGCAATACATCGGTGAAAACTACTTTCTATTTCTATACAGACAGACAGACAATCAAAATTTCTAAAAATTCTTGATTTGGCTTCTGTTGCTCTTATAAAGACCCATATTAACTTTTCTTTAATATCTAGATTATGTACAGACATCGGTCTGTAAAAATTTTATTATATGTATAGATTTTCGTAAAATGGGCACGACACCGCTTATGCTCGGTAAGCACTTTATCGATTTTTACCAAGCCCAGTTAATTGAGCCCTAAGTCTAATTGAGCATATTATCGAAAATGCATAAAATCGGGGGAAACCCCCAGCTTTTCATGTACATAGTTTAAAGAAAGGTGAAAAAAACTATATTTAATCTGCCCCAATTTTACTTTACTTGTTACTTAAAAAATTAACTTTGTTGGATTTGGTACACTGTCAACGTTGTTGTATATTCTGCTTTTACCATTTTTGTCATTGCTTTCACACAATTTTTGTTCTCAGGTCCTGTACTACTTTGAGCTATGAAATAGTTGGTCACATTAGTATATACCCATAGTTGCGTAGGTAACGCATACGCTAAGTAGCACCACACACAGTCATCATACTCGCACGCCTTAACGTAAAAGTCAAATTATTTAAAAGCAATTAAATATTGGCGTGAAAGATTTTGTACACAGTACTTATTCCTTATGCACATATATATTACTTTCTTCATGTATATAACAATTTTAGAGTGAATTTCGATTGTGTTAATAAAAACACTGTACAGCACTCGGCTGGGTATTGGACTAAACCAACTGTTTTTAAGAGATTGAGTCATAAGTAAATAAGTAATTTCTCCGTTTTTCGAAGTTAGCCTCCAGAAAAGTTGCTCTAGTTTTTACAAAAGCAAACTTTGATCAAAAAAATAATTTTTCCCTTACTTTTAAAGTAGGAGAAACTAAAATTTAACATGTAGAAGTCAGACCCAAAAATCGTGTTGACTGGTGTTATTCGTCAGGGATATTTCGATGTCGAAAATTGTGCGTTCCTTGCACCAATCGGCACGAGCCTCCATTTAAGAAACTACCAAATCTAACGGGACGCCTAAAGTCTTATGCTGATGCCCCTATGGATGCCTAAGGATTACTCTACCTTGTGCTATGTTACATACATATACTTTGCCTTCCAGCAGTTCATCCACAACATCGATGTTTTCTAGCACAAAAGCTATTGCCGGACAACCTTCACGAAAATCGTTGTGGAGAGAGGAACGATCCCACCGTAATTCATTGAAATCCATGTCTTAAATATTAGCAAACAATTTAAGGTATAAATAAATAAATAAATAAAAAGCGATAAACAAGTCTCCCCTGTGTATGAATGTTGTGCCTAGCCACTAGAATCAGAGCATTAACTCCTGAAAGAGTTAAAAAGCGTTATTTGAATTCAAATATTTCTTAAATGAATTCTAAATAATTTCAATATCCAGATCTTATGTACCTACATATTTACATATATATTACCTGTGTATGTGTTTGTAAACGTAACTTTGCAATTATTTGCAACTTTTTTTCTTTAAACTACCATTAGAACAGAAACTTGGCTTTATTTTACTTGCTTGTTTGTGTGCTTTTGTTTGCGACTTTTCATGCCGCAAAATTTCAAAGTGACACGACCGGCATACAAGTTTGGCACACTAACTGTTTTCCTAAAAGGATACAAGTTATAAGCGCTTTATATACGCATACATATCTACAAGACTGCGAGTATATGTCGTTGAAATTCCATTTAAAGCATTTATGTTGCATGGCCCATTACACACAAAGAATTTCAATACGAATGCGTAATAATTTCCTGTCGATGCCGACAAAGGCGACATATAAAAGACGACAACCAAGTATGTAGTACAAAGGGTATAATGATAAAGTTTTCAAATTATGTGCATAAGTGTGAGCAAAAGTTTTATTTCAATTTTTATAGCTGATTTTTTTCAGTTATTTATTTTTGTTACGGTTTTAATGCGGTCTTTTATGAGAAAAGTTTACTTTTTGCTTGTGGCGTCTGGCCAGTCGAAAGTTGATGTACGCGTATGTGAAAGCAATCAAATGAGCTACGAGAAAGATGAGCTGTAGAGGAGGGGATGGAAAAAACGGGATTGCCAAATTTTTATTTGGAGACAAATGTGGCCATATATGTATAACACTCCAGCAGTGCGAAGCTGAGGTTGTGAAAAAACTTGGGGGCAAATATATAGTCGCTTGGCGTGCAATACCGCGTATATGCAAAATGCAATGCCGCGTATATGATAGTCCGGAAATTTCACAAAAGTGCAAATAAACCTATTTTATTCTAAACTTTTGAAAGGTTTTCTAACTGCACTTATTGTGAATATGAGCTTCTACTAAAATTATTGATCATTAAATTTGGGAAATAGGCCTGCACTGAGACAGGACACCGAAAATAATTGTTATTCTCAGCCACCTCTTACGCAGTATTGCACTTCAAGCGACGATATATTTATTAGGCAATTCGACACAGGCTGGATTCCTTGATGGTGTGTTTTTCTGCCATTTTCCGCGCAGCGCTGCCTTTTGAAATCGCCTCTAGCGTGCTTCTCCTTTATGCAGCTAGGGTACCTTCGGTTTCTTGCAGCATAGCGTTCGTCATTGAATCGTGCGCGTCCTGCTCTTACCGTTTTTCGTGCCCATGCTAAACGCTCGCTCTCATGGTCTGGCGGTTCAACGACAGTACCTCTTTGTATTAAAATGTAGCCTTCCTCCATTCTCTATTTCGCACTTTTTTATTCTGTGAAGTATCCGCGTCTTTGCCAGGGCTTGCGAAAAGTTTCCTTTATCTGGCAAAGCTCGCGACCACGCTGCTCTTGTCACCAGTGATCGGACTCCTACCACATTGTGGTAGATCTACCACTTTTTTGAACATCTACCACATCTACCACACAAGGTCTGAAATCTACCACATATTCGCATTTTTGAGTAGTTTTATTTTTGCTCGACATAATTTTCTTAAGTTTAAGAGAAAAAATTGTCCAACACTAAACACTAACAACAGGCGGAGTGGGATTATAAAATAAACTGTAAAATATTAAATTTTCTCAATATTCAATTTTTCGACAGGAAACGTCGTCTTATTGTGTTAAATTGCAAAATATATGATTTATAAAAATAATTAATAGCGGAAATGTTAAAAAATGGCGATTTTTGTGAAAGTATTAGCAAATTTAAGTGCATCTAAAGTTTCTAAAGCGTTGTTTACTTTTACTTGAAAATTGTCAAAATCAACAAATCCCAAGTAGCGGTTTCTGGAACGTACCACATTTGTTCGCTACATCGTGATGTGATAAAAAGAAAAACTGTTCAAAATATGTTCGAAAAATATCTTGATATGGAAGGAACAGCTTTACACGTTCAAGGAAAAAAATTGCCAGAACTCAACGCAATTTTTAGCAACTTCAATCTTGCACTTTATTATACTAAAATTAATTTTTTTTTAGATTCTAATTAAAATGTTTGCAATTTATGTGAAACCTTGCAGAATTTTCTTAATTTTTGTACAAAGTTAGATCCAAGACTGATATCTACCACTTTTTTTAGGGACTCTAACGAGCCACTTCCTTCCTTCTTCTTCTCCCCCTTGTTTGTTTTATCTTTATTTTTAATGTTTCTAGGGCCATCTACCCGACGAGGCGAACCCGGTGGTTAAAACATATTGTGGGAAAATGCATCACCCACTGCAGTAGCGCCCCTTGCCTAGGTAAGCGCACCGTTATTTCCCGAGAAGTCCCGTTGTTGGAAAGGCCCCGTAAGTGAATGAACTATTTTGGTGACCCCAGCATGGCCGATCATCAGCACCGAAGCGCATAATACCTTGATCCAACCCTTGTAATAAGTAGGTTTAGAGAGAAGTGTTGTAAGAAGAGAAGTCAAGATGTAACTTCATGCCTCAAAATTATATCAAACTAGGCTAAGAAAGGCACTACTAACGCACGGCACCTCCTCAAAAAGTATGTTTGAGAGCAGGGCATCCATGGCTTAATTATACGATTATACGGAAGTATATCTATTCGTTTTACTGGCAACAAGCAGGCTGACGGACCTGCTAAAGGATGCGAAAACTATGAAAATAGAATTCTTGGCCGATTTCTCTACAACCCTGCAAACCAAAGTTCCCGAAATCTTAAGGAAATCGTTAGGAGTATCTCATTTCTGTAACGATTTTTTTACGAGTTTTCAAAGAAAATTATATGAAGTGGTTGACATCATAGATTTTCTTCCGAAATTTCGTAAAAGAATGGAAGTGTGCGTAATTTATTTCATTTTAGAAAATTCGGCAAAAAATCGAATTAAATCTTAACGAATTCTTTAAAATTTCTGTACAATGCAGAATTCTCTGAAAAAATGGTTTGCAAGGAAGCCATATGACCGGAAAATCACTTGTTGTATAAAAAAGCAAGCTCACAAAGTTTCTTTCATCTCTTAAGAGGAAGGCTGCTAGGTTACTGAATGTTATACTAACCGTACACTGTTTGTTGGCTTCACATGCTTTTGAATTGGCGCTCACCCACGATTTAATTTGCAGAAGATGCGGAACAAATGGTAAGAGTTAGAAAAGCTTTCCTGTGAGCGTTAAGCTCTTAACAAATTGCGAATTTGTCTACTAGGAGTAAGCTTACTGAAGAACCAGGAGGCTGCTACTAAAATAGGGTATATCAAATTGTTACAGTTTGCCAGGAGGACTGAGATGTTTTTCTACATTTATATTGTTCTCAATGGTATCTGCGCAGCCACGGAATGCCAAGCCAGCTTATTCTCAAAAGCAGTTTTCGCGGTAAGAAAAAAATCACAGTAGTAAATTTGCAAAAGTTTATAGAGAAAAAGGGCTCATAAAGCTTCCTGTCGACTCTAGCCTTGAGTTCTTGAAAATTTTGATGCAGACCGATTTTTTGGCCTACACTGATAGATTTCTTATACTCAAGCAGCAATAAGAGCTAATGGAGAGAGATGGAAATTCGCTCAACACTACACTTAAAACATAGCAAAGATCTCCGAGGGAACTCCAGTCTAAGCAAACTAGGTTAGATTGCAACACTAACCTTTGGTGTAAGCTCACTTTGTTTAGTTTATCAAACTCTACAAAGTAAGAGAAAATAGTGCAAGTCTCATTCTTTACGGAATTAGACTCAAGGAAATGTAAATGATGACCCTCTTCATTCCTAGTTTTTGGAAAACTGGGTCCCTCTACTAAGACCAGGGGAATCTTCAAACAATCAACAATTTACAGCCATAAAAGATATCTTGTGGCCTTAACAAAAATGCATTTTCGAGAGAACTGTGATGATAGCTTTGACCAAGGTTTCGAATTCCCCTTGAAATCTCGTCTCACCTCTCTGCACAGGCACGCAAACATTGGTCAGCGAATTATCTGAGTGATCGACATTGGTCGATGATTAATCGGAGTGGTAGAAAGTCGTCTATACTGCTTTTATAACAAGCTTATATGGCCTGTTTAAACTGTTACTGTTTAAATTTTTCATCACGGAGCTCGCTCAACCACGACAGGAAATTTCCATGCATTTACATACAAAACCTGACGTTGGCTCGGTATTGCCGTCTAGAAATGGCATTGATGACTTGGCATGATTTTTCACAACAACAAGCATTGCGATCTCACCTAAAATGTGCACGGAAACCATCTACACCATATGAGTGAAAAAGGCCAAACTGCTACTAGAAATTCACTTCGATGACACTGCAAATCCGACTGCAAAAAACATGAAAATTTCATTAACTAGCTTTAATAACACCAGAATATATCTCCGTGAAATTGGGAAGAAATCCAGGATATTGAACAACTACTGGACCCAAAGATGTACAGACAGGATATCGCTGAACTTTGCCACAGTCGAGAACTGCCTTCACGAAGTCTCGCTAGCCTATTGAAGAGAAAAAATTTGAGCTGCCTCGAGAGAGCCACATTACTTCTTCTTATCCAGAGTAGAACTCAATATGGATGTCTGACATGTGAAGGAAGGAACCCCACATGGCACTAACCATCTTTTCATTGCCGCGCTGAAACCCACTTAGCTAATGTTCCTTGTATTGACCTGAACTCGTCGGAACCAGCATTTCCTGCACTTAACCGTAGTTGAAATAAGCTGGTTCAGTTGGCTAATACAACAACAACAAAATTGACGCTAGGAATCTCAAGGCGGTATTTATTCACCAATAAAAAAGGTAAGTGCGCCTGGGCCACACTGGAGAAGTGAAACTTACGTTACATATCTATTTTGTCTCATAACCAATATACATACATACATGTACATACATAGATCTGCTTTTGCCGAAGGTTATATTTTTTGCCTTTTTTTATCGGTAACAAAATCGATAAATAATCGATTGAAAAAAATCGGTAACAAAATCGATAAAATATCGATAACAAAACCGATGAATAATTCGATAAAAATTTCGGTAGCAAAAAATATTGGTAGCAAAATCGATTAGAAAATCGATAAAAATATCGGTAACAAAAATGACAAAAATATCTATAACATAATCGGAAAGTAATTTATAACAAAAATCGAATTTAAAATCGATAAAAAATCGACAATAATATCAATAACAAAATCGATAACCAAATCGTTAAATAATCGATAACTAAATCGATAAATAACTGATAACAAAATCCATAAATAATCGATAACAAAATCCATACATAATCAATAATAAAATCGATAAACGATCGGTAACAAAAGATAACAAGACCGAAGAAATATCGATTATTATATCGATAAGTCCCGAAAATCTCTAAAATCCCAAAATAGTTCCCAGATTGGGTATCTGTGTTTCTATCTATATCCTTTTCTCTATAATTGCCTTTACTTTAATCTTTCTTCCATCATGTTTACTTCTATCGGTATCAACCTCATCTTTTTCTTTTCATTTATGTATCTTTGTTTTTACTTAAATGTTTATAATTTTCTTCATCTACACCCTTGCCCTTATATAAGCAAAGTGTTTAAATTTGCTCTGATCTTCGTATTTGCCTTTATATTTACGCATCTTTGTTTTTGTTTTTAATTTTACCTTTGCCTTTATCCTTTTCTTTATCTATTGTACACACTCACCTTTACTTTTATTCTTGTATTAGTCGTTTTCTAAGTGTTATTCTTTAACCTTTTATTGGCAAGTTTTTGTTAAATTAATAACATACATTCAAAAAGCACTTGTTTCCGTCCCAGCCATATCTTTTGCACCATTTCCGTCCCAGCCATTTCCGTGTGCAATTTTCATTGAATTTGCCAATTTACTCCCAACCCACCAACCACCGCTAAAGAAGTTTAACTTCAAAAAGAAACTCAACACTCTTATTATTGCTCGTAATTACTAGCTCTCAGATTTCCAAAGCAAGTACACATTTTACCTTTCTCTAAGGAATCTTAGTTTTTAATCATGTTAGTTAAAACGAACTAACGAATCTTCTTGTTTGGCTACAAGTGACACTTATGGAATGGTTTTT
Source organism: Rhagoletis zephyria (assembly GCF_001687245.7). NCBI lineage: Eukaryota > Metazoa > Arthropoda > Insecta > Diptera > Tephritidae > Rhagoletis > Rhagoletis zephyria. Next base: position 641,363 of record NW_016157141.1, on the reverse strand, counting down.
CCACCAGCTTTTTGCTGCTAGCTTTCGACTTCTATTGCTGTTCATAGCAGCCATTCACTCCTATCAATAATTTGATGCAAATTCAATCGTCATTGCCGAATAAGAGTTGACCAAATGCCAAAAAAAAAATGAAAAAAAAGTTGTTACCCAGACGAATGTGAAAGCGTCTCTTGATCCGGGCAATTTTCAATTCCCCAATCATACGCACACACGCACACCAATTGATTGACTTTCTGATTGTTGAGCATGTTTTTCACTGCCTTTTGCTATTCGATCTACATACTTACACACATACTAAAAAGAGGAGTCACTACTACGTACATAGTAAGGTCACTTTAAATTCAAAGACAAATTGATTTTGGTGCTTTGCGCGCCTCAGCGCTGGCTTCTCATACCATGTCGTTCTTAGTGCTTAGTGGCAGTGACATACATATATATTACGTGCCACTTCCGGCTGGACTTCCGTGGGACTAATGGGCCCCCTTTCTCTAAATAGTTTTGGGAGTTTCTGTTTTTTTTTGCATTTGTTTGGCTATCTGTATCTGTGGCATGGAGACGTTGCTGCATACAGCTGCCATTTTATTTGGTTTACATTGGATTTGAACAATTCTTTGTGCGTTTGTATTTTGTGTATTTTGCATTCAGAATTACACGCAGAGATGGTGATAAGTTAGAGAAATATGTATGAACGTATGTATGTATGTTTGCAATACGGATCAGTGGCTTTTCCTAAATTTGTTGCATAGGAAACTTTATGGGGACGAGGACTTATGAATGTACAGGTTTTGCGAAAAGTTGACCGAAAGGCGAGTTTTCTTCACCCCCAGCTTGATAGTTTCGATCAATACGGAGCTGACATTTGATCTTAAAATAATAAGCCGACGTTTGGACCAATCGAAAATCATATAATTTCCTCAAGGCAAAATCTTACTAACTTGAACTTTTAAAACGAACTCCTTTGCTAGGGGAAATTTCAACTGATACATACTACTTTGCATTTGCTCAGCTCTAATGCTGATGCAAGAAATTTTTTCGAGAGTTACAGAGACAGCCATGTGTGAAATCCCACGCTGCGCAAAAATTATTCATAGATTAGTTTGTATAATGGGGCGTTCTGATCAAGTTTTTGTCTAACTTGCGTCAGTCAAACAGTGGAAAATTTACCGATGATACTCATTGCCCTCGATTTCTTCCACGACTTCCTTTCCTTTTGGCGTGCGCTTCTTTTAAGCGGTGGCTCATAATGATTTATATTTCAAGCCCGAGTGTTCCACTTTTATAAGTACGTGGGCTTGCACGATGCCGACAGTATATCCGATTAGTGAGGAGAGTTGACGGTCGATAATACCTGAAACGTAGGCTAAGGAAGGTTGAAGCGGCTACCTTCATCCAAACATATCAGGCAGGCATACTTGAAACTCGAATTCGAACCCACCCGTTCAAATGTTTTAAATAATAAAAGGCGCCGCACATGAACGTGTAGGATGTTTGCTAAATCCTCGTCTCCTTTAAGTATTTTGTGTGAAAACTAAACAGAAAATTCAATGCGACGAGCGATAATGACGACAAGTGTGCAGAAGTCTTGCTCATCATGTACTCGTTTTGTCATGACGAGATGAGTACATGACGTGGGCGAGACGACAAATGTGCAGAGTGCCTAAGACGCTGGTCTTACTTCTTCGTTAATTTTCGTACCGTCAGTGTAAATGTGCCATCAACCTCTAGTGCATCTATTGTCAAGTGGGCTTAGCAAAAATTAATTAAAAACTCACAGGTCTCACTGATTTTCTAATCGAAAAGGGTCGTAAAAAGCCGTTATGACAAATTAGTTATTGCTATCAGTGGAAAGAAAGAAATCGCCAGGTTTTGCCAGTAATTTAGCCTGGACACTATACAGGCTATAGGCTATAGCCTATAGCACAAATAAAGCCGTAAATATCTGCCTAGAGCATCCATTCATAAAATGACAGTGCAAAGGTCATAAGAGGCTCCATCGCGTTGCCAAGATATTTTCATTTGCCTTTAGAGAAACGTTGTGAAAGGGGCTATCAATTTGATGCCTTGACGTCAACTTTGAAGTATTTTCAAGTAGATTACGATGAATTAAGAACTGCTCCTTACTCACGTTAGACTTAATTTAGTCATCTAAAGAGGCTTTCAATAAACGACATAACTGCGTGGACAAATCTTGTGATTAACCACCCAAGGCTACTGGATAAATACGAGCTCCTCGCCTTTTCCGTTTAGGTGCAGCAGGGAAGCGGATGTTGTAGACTTAAAGTGGTGAAGGTTAACTTGTAATACCCTCACAATGTTCTAACCACATACTGGGACTTCAATGTTTTTGGAAATTAATCCGCTGCTTATTCAATGATAGTGCCGTGGTCGTTCTCCGACTCTGTAGTCAAAACTGGGCTTACGGGTGTGCGGCCAAGCGCTTATATTGAGATCTGTCAATACAATGCAGACTGAGAGTCGTTCTATATATTCAACTTCCTGCCCAACGCATACGGCGGGAAGGGAATAAAATCCGTAGCTAATAACAGAATCACATTCAAGTAGATACGGTAGCGATTCCTCCTTTATTCCAAACGTAAGGTATAACTGGTGCTTTCTTACTTAGCTTACTTTCACTCTCCAATCTATGGTCTGCAGTGCATCATTGAGGAGCCGAGTAAGCTTTAGTCTACTATACGGTGTTGAAAATTGAACCGAAAATTAGGCCTTGGCTCAGCTCCGTGCCAGAGCCCAGAGATCGCCTCTTTATAGTTAGAGCGTCGCTCACCTCTCGTCAGCACTCAATACTAGTTTTATCAGTCCCTTGTGTAGGCATGCATCTTTAACTACAACAGAAAGTCCTAAATGCTTTACACCTTGGCCTTACAAAGACTTACAAGGACGGCCCTCCAATTGTCCGACGTCAGTTGTTTTCGTCCCTGGAAGCCTTTTGAGGAGTTTTCAGGCGGATATGTTGGCCTTCTGGGCTTCCAGAAAAAATGAATAATATAAAATATTGCCTCTGTACGTCTGTTTTAATCTTTACGAACCCTCCAACTAAACAATTTTCCCCACCTCCACTGCATTGTTGATGTTGGCACTGTCCGAGCAAGTTGAGTTATAGTGGCAATACACATTTTTTCCCCATTGCTATTTTCGCACTTTTGCTGCAAAATGACGTTCAGGACGTCGCCAGCCAACGAGCCAGTAGACGCCAAAGTGATTGTCAAAAATATGCTAAAACCAAGTTAAAAATTGCTCCCAAAGAGGGTTCATGCAAATCAAACGCCACTGACAGTACCAGCAGCAGTAGCCGAAGCTAGCCAGAGCGCTGTATAAAGCTTGCAACTTGCATTCAAAACAACATTCCCAATTCGAAGTGCAATAAAGATTCGGTTGCCAACACGCTTAGCCAAGCCCCGAGGCTAAAGTGACACGAAGCAGAGGGGACCAACGGTGGACGTACGGCGTAGAGTTGAAGGCGGGCAGAGCCATACACTGTATCCAAACGTACTTTGTGTTGAAAGCACAAACAGTAGCGCTTTTTGTAGCGAAAATAAACATGCCATGGCACAGCAGCTGGCAGCTGGCAAAAAGCAAAGCAAAGTAAAGCAAAACACCAAAAAGCGTAGTGACTAGAGTCCCCTAAAAAATGGATCAACAAAAAGGAGTTTTAGAAAAAGAAACAACAAAAGGTACTTACTCCCATTTGGCAGTGCACTGTCGAGGGTCACTTTGCGCGTACGCAAATAGATTTCTATAACTTTGTGCGAGGCGGTGGATGGGGTCTGCATGCCAATGGCCAGTAGCTTTATGTAGCAACATGCCAAGTGCAATGAGATTCGGAAAATTGATTGCCTGCACTTTGGGGGTTTAGGGCGTGCGTGCGGCAACGGAAATGGAGTTGGCAATTTAGACGGTATAGCCATTGAATTGGATTGGGCGGGTGGTAGTGTGTAGGTGGGACGTTGGTGGCCATTTGAGTTGACTGCTAAGAGATTCGTCATCATCAAAAGTGAGCATGTCGCTTCGGAAGCATGATTTTTCACCTATGCGATAAAAGCTTTAAATTTTGGTATGGAAGATAAGGCATTTTTAGATGAAGATGCAGAAGTTTATAGCCTTTGGCATTGAAGGCAAAAGAGGAAGTATTCACGTATATTACGTAATTTGTGTAATTTTTTACTTTGCAGGCGAACTTTGTACTTTGTGATATTCTGATGTTCTAAGTAGTCGTCGCATCTTTTCACACCCGTAGAAATGACGATTAATGTCTCATGCGTCTTCATCTCATTTAAACCGTGATTTGGAAACATTATTTTGATGGAGAGCTCACGGAAAAGACACTTCCACCAGACTTGCCTCCAAGTTTAGATCCCATCTTGAAGAAGGTCACTGTTTCTTCTTCCAGTAATACCGGCTTACCCAGTCATCTCTTGGGGGAATGCAGGTAGAGAATTATCTGCTGGGAGTCATTTATGTGTATTTTCAGGGACAAAGTCAAAGTCCTCCAGAACTTCAAAGTTTTCAGCTTTGAAGCCAGTTAACCACCCGGTTTCCCTGAAAAGCAGTTATTGCTGCGACACTGGTGTCTGCAATATCTACAGGCGAAATGTTCAAATTGACGTCAAGTGCCAGTTTAGGCCTAAGTATGTGACCTAGTCGGCCGCTGTGGTGTAGTGGCAAGCAGTGCGCGCTTCCACTCCGCAGCATCTGGGTTCAAACCCTGGTCAAAGCAACATCGCAAAAAATATAGAAAAAAGGTTTTTTCTTAACAGCGGTCGTCCCTCGGAAGGAAATGGCAAACCACCGAGTGTTTTTCTGCCATGAAAAACAGCTTCTCATAAAAATACCATCGCCGTTCGGAGTCGGCGTAAAACTGTAGGTCCCTCCGCTTTGTGTGACAACATCAAGACGCACGCCACAAATCGGAGGAGTAGCTCGGCCAAACACTAACATATGTGTAAGCGCCAATCTATTATTAGGTTTAGGTAAACTTGAGTCAGATCAAAAAAGATAGCCAGAATTTGTCACATCATCTGCATAGGTGACCACCAGACTGTCTGATTTTTCCAGTTTCTATAGAAGTTCCTTTACAGCGGCAAACGAGAACGGAGGTGAAGGCCACCACCTTGCGGAGTGCCCCGGTTGACTCTATTATTCGCCTTCGACGTCAAGAAAGACCCTTAACGAATAGTCTTTATGAGTGACGGCTTTCTTGATCCACTTCACAAATGTGTGTAGGGTGGTTTCCACCGACTTTCAGTACCAATAAGCATGCTGAGCTCTCGAAAGACAGTCCCGAGGAAACCCGTCTCTTATGTGCAAGTCAATCAGTCTCTCCAGCGTTTTTTTTTAGCAAAAATGAAGGCAGACTGATAAGCTTGAAATCCTTAAAGAAAGCATGAGAGACAATACTGGCCTTCGGGGAGAACGCGACCCTCCCAGCCTTGGAGGTGCACCCGCGAATATTTACACTGCATCATCTTAAATGGGCTATAGGTAAAGGATAGGGCATTTCGGCTAAGGTAATTAATTTTCTTTACGATGTCTAGGGTATCCATCTGTTGAAACTATTTGAATAAGACTGCGATGGTTAAACAGTTAAAAGAAGGGGCCCTTATCCGAATCAGTTGGGCACATTGAACCATCCTTACTTCCGCGCCGCGCTTAAAGCTTTGTTGAATATTTGACCGACACATATTGCAGGCAAAGCCGCCGCCGCTCTCGTCACGATTAATCTGAGGGTTGTGGGTTTCAGGGTTGATTTAAATAATGAACTTTCAATTACTCATAGAAAGCTCCAGTCCATTATCTAAGGTATACTGACTGTTTTACCGTACCGCGTTGGGATTATTTTCATTTCACATCCTCGTCCCGAATGACTCAAAGTTAAGGGTAGATTTGGCGCAAGAACATTTCGCAAGGGGATTCCAAAGGAGTAATAAGTTGTAACTAAGTGTACGAAGCAGCGCTTAAAGAAGCTGCCGATTGGCTGTTTAATAGATTTTCGCCGTTTAGGAAAGTTAACATTCACTTTGATAGCCACGCGGCAAAAGAACTATAAACTTACTGTTGTTGCGTGCTCAGTTAGTCGAAGAATGCCTAGCTTCTTTTGTTATCCAGTCGGACTATTTCGTCAGTAATCTCATTTGGGTAACGCGCCACGGTAACATCGCAGGAAACTGTATGGCAAGCAAGCTGGCTAGGCAGCGCAGCCTTGAAGAGATATCTCTAAGCAAATATAGTGTGGAAAAAACTTCGAAAACCATGGCGAGTAGAGCTGAGATTCCTGCTGGCAAGGGCTTAGCCGGTCAATATGGTTTGAACTGCTTACTGTAGTAGATATACCCAGTGAGCACCAAGTAAGACTGACACAACTTCGTCCTGGAAACCAAAAAAAAAAGAACACCTGCCCACTCACACTTACGGATCTTGCACCTCTCTAGCTCTGACCTGACCTGTGTCTGTATCCTGAGGCTACCAACATTATCGATAACACATCACGAACACTTCAACGGCTACTATGCTTATACCCTTTAATCGTTCCTTCATTCAGGTACACCCCGTTACCAAACTACGCCCACAACAACCTACTCGCCTATTTGAAACTAAATTTGTTGAACTTTAAAATTAACTTTAATGCATTTTGACATTTATTCAAACACTGCTAGACTTTGACGATTTTATCCTCCCGAGTTTTACTTGCCAGACTCGAGTGAAACTTTCAGCTTAAATTAAGTTGACAAGCAGGCGATGGAGCGCAGACTTGGAAATTAAACTAAGAAACAATGCACAAACAAAATGCGTAGTTGAGTTATTTGAAATGTCGATTCATAGAAGGCATTTGATGGAGTGAAGTGAAACTCGTAGGTTACGCATTAATTCAATATAAAGTTGAAGCAACGAAAGTGCCAGCGGTGGGGAGGAGAGACAGGCAGCTGCATAGTTGTTGCATAAAGCTGACAGGCAAAGCACTTAACACAAAAAAAAAAACAATCGATGGAAGAGAAAGAGCACAAACTCAATTGAAAAAAACAAAAGTAAACAAACGCCAAAACAACTCTAGAACTATCAGTAAAATAGCAAAATGCAACAGCTTTTAAGTAGGAAGTGCACAGGCGAGCGAACTTACGATGGAAGGCAACCGATATTTGCTGCTGTGTTGTTGCAATGCGCATTCCAGCAGATGATGTGGAAATATCAAACAAGTTGTTTTCGTATGCAAAAAGGATTTCAATGTTTTTGCAAATCGGCACGGGGGAACAAAAGGGCAGCCGCAGGAAGCAGAAAGCAGAAGAGCAGATAAGCAGCGCGCAGAAAGGCTGAAATGTTAGCACTACACGCTGGTTAGAGGCGAATATTGTTGTTGGAGGAAAATGGTTGGTGATGAAAAGTGCCGGATGGTTGTTGTTGGCTACTGACTAGAATAGCTTGAAGTAATTTCTGTAACGCAAAGGCGACAAAGATAGAGGAGGCGTCGATATCAACGCGAGTCAGGCAGCTGTCTGCTAGCTGGCTGGTAAGATAAGGAAACAGACAGATAGGAAGTCGGGGGGCCGAAGAATGTTGAGATTGTGGAGAGAAGTATAAGAAATTAGCGAGGTTGCATGGCAGGCAGAGAGGCATTTGCGTAAAAACTGCATCAAAAAGGCGGGAACCCAATTTTGCCTGGCGTTCGTAGTTATTTAGATCGCTTTGCGGGAAGAGAAAATCAATGCAAAACAAAAAAATAAACAAGGAGAAGCCAAAGACATCGAGTGCATAGTTTGAAGGACTCGAGGGTATGAGAATACAGGCGAAGAGAGTTAAGAAGCAAAGGAATGTAATGCAGTTGAGCAGTGATAACGATAACTGCATTGCTGTCAACGGCGCTGCAATGCAAAAGAAAAATAAAGATAAGCATGCAAGCAGAAATGCTAAACAGGAAGCAGAGAAAATTAGGAAGCTTATGGAAAAAAGTTAAGGAAAGCAATAATCTTGGAATCTAAGGAGAGTGCGCAGTATATAAGCGACCCACCGATTTACTGGAAATTGCATTCTAGTTCCTTTATGGGCCTTTATAGCGCCTACAAGTATGCAACGCACGAAAGGGGTGAGTCATTCTTTGATTTTATCACTAACCCTGCAAACCATTTTTACAGATTATTCTGAATCATAAAGAATTTTTAAAGAATTCGGAAAGATCCCATCCGATTTTTTGCCGAATTTTCTAAAATGAAATAAATTACGCACACTTCCATTCTTTTACGAAATTTCGGAAGAAAATCGGTAAAGGAATGAAAATAATGCTGCTATGTGAAGAATTTCTTGCAGACTTTTTTCAGAATTTTCTTTATTTTTCGTACAGAAATTTCTTTACGACTTCGCGTCAACCACTTCATATAATTTTCTTTGAAGATTCGGAAAAAAATCGTTACAGAAATCAGATACTCCTAAAGATTTCGTTAAGATTTCGGGAACTTTGGTTTGCAGGGAAGCTGACTTTATGTAATAGGGGGAGAACTCCTATTTTTTTTTAAAGTAAACAAAAGCCAAAACAACTCTAGAACTATCAGTAAAATAGCAAAATGCAACAGCTTTTAAGTAGGAAGTGCACAGGCGAGCGAACTTACGATGGAAGGCAACCGATATTTGCTGCTGTGTTGTTGCAATGCGCATTCCAGCAGATGATGTGGAAATATCAAACAAGTTGTTTTCGTATGCAAAAAGGATTTCAATGTTTTTGCAAATCGGCACGGGGGAACAAAAGGGCAGCCGCAGGAAGCAGAAAGCAGAAGAGCAGATAAGCAGCGCGCAGAAAGGCTGAAATGTTAGCACTACACGCTGGTTAGAGGCGAATATTGTTGTTGGAGGAAAATGGTTGGTGATGAAAAGTGCCGGATGGTTGTTGTTGGCTACTGACTAGAATAGCTTGAAGTAATTTCTGTAACGCAAAGGCGACAAAGATAGAGGAGGCGTCGATATCAACGCGAGTCAGGCAGCTGTCTGCTAGCTGGCTGGTAAGATAAGGAAACAGACAGATAGGAAGTCGGGGGGCCGAAGAATGTTGAGATTGTGGAGAGAAGTATAAGAAATTAGCGAGGTTGCATGGCAGGCAGAGAGGCATTTGCGTAAAAACTGCATCAAAAAGGCGGGAACCCAATTTTGCCTGGCGTTCGTAGTTATTTAGATCGCTTTGCGGGAAGAGAAAATCAATGCAAAACAAAAAAATAAACAAGGAGAAGCCAAAGACATCGAGTGCATAGTTTGAAGGACTCGAGGGTATGAGAATACAGGCGAAGAGAGTTAAGAAGCAAAGGAATGTAATGCAGTTGAGCAGTGATAACGATAACTGCATTGCTGTCAACGGCGCTGCAATGCAAAAGAAAAATAAAGATAAGCATGCAAGCAGAAATGCTAAACAGGAAGCAGAGAAAATTAGGAAGCTTATGGAAAAAAGTTAAGGAAAGCAATAATCTTGGAATCTAAGGAGAGTGCGCAGTATATAAGCGACCCACCGATTTACTGGAAATTGCATTCTAGTTCCTTTATGGGCCTTTATAGCGCCTACAAGTATGCAACGCACGAAAGGGGTGAGTCATTCTTTGATTTTATCACTAACCCTGCAAACCATTTTTACAGATTATTCTGAATCATAAAGAATTTTTAAAGAATTCGGAAAGATCCCATCCGATTTTTTGCCGAATTTTCTAAAATGAAATAAATTACGCACACTTCCATTCTTTTACGAAATTTCGGAAGAAAATCGGTAAAGGAATGAAAATAATGCTGCTATGTGAAGAATTTCTTGCAGACTTTTTTCAGAATTTTCTTTATTTTTCGTACAGAAATTTCTTTACGACTTCGCGTCAACCACTTCATATAATTTTCTTTGAAGATTCGGAAAAAAATCGTTACAGAAATCAGATACTCCTAAAGATTTCGTTAAGATTTCGGGAACTTTGGTTTGCAGGGGAGCTGACTTTATGTAATAGGGGGAGAACTCCTATTTTTTCTTTCCTGAGTATGCGAAACTACGAAGGGTGGGAGGAAGTCCTCGATATCACATCTAGAAACTAGAAAATAATAATTTTTGTGATTGACAATTGGGAAGCATCCGATGGGAGCTTTTATTCTAGCCACAAGTATATTATTTTCAGTGTCAATATTAGTAATAGAATAATCAAACCATATCGCAACTAGAGGAAAACTAACTGAACTGAATTCGAATGTTCAACTCCTGTTGATCTTGGAAGCCATACCAACCCATTCTGAAAAAGTATAAAAGCGAAATTCGACGCTCAAAAAAAGCAGTATGCGAGAGCCACTGCGAGACCTTGCAGGCTTGGCGAAGGACTACTCCTGTCTATTACTCCTCCGTAGTGTAGACGGTGTAGCCAAAGATTCTATGTAAGTCTCACTCAGGTCGCTTTTTAACTTTCTGGAAAATTCTTAAGAAGTGTTCAATCCGCTTCCAAGAAAGTATGCTGGAACTCAGCATAGTGCAGAATAAATTTCCACAAGGTCACAAATATCATGGGCGTTAAAACCTTCTCGCATTACAAAAGTCCGGAGCCAGACGATGTCATCCCTAGTATGTTGCTAACGGTCGAGGACGCTATCATGCCACGGATTTTGTCAATTTTCCACGGATGTATATCCTGTATCGTGGAGGTGAGTGCAAGTAGTTTTCATCCCAAAGCCGGGAAGGAGAGCGCACGTCTACGATAAAGATTTTCACCCAATCATCGTCATAGAGGGTGCTAAGCTTAGTTAAAAAATATATATTGAATAGGAGTGGAGAAAGCGAAAATTGCCTATTAGTCCTGCAGCGGCTTTATGGGAAGACGCGGAGTCTTAATCCACAAGTGGTACTCTGGATGTACACACTGGTTGTACGTCCGATATTATGCTACGGTTCCCTGGTATGGTGGACTGCCTTAAAGAACCAGTATGATCATGTAAAGCTAAGCAGAGTTCTTAGGGCAGAATGCATCGGGACCACGGAGGTAGTGAGAACTTACTCTCTACAGACGCCCTCAATACTATTAGAAACCCATTTCCTATAGGCCTTCACATAATGCACACCGCATCACTATCGGCTATAAGACTCAGAGAACTGGGTATATGGAAAGAATGAACGATCGGGCATAGCGGTATAATTTATCGATTGTCACCTACGCTGAGGCTGGCTACTGATTAGAAACGACATGTAGTGTGTAACTCACATGCTTTTGGGGTGATTCTAAGGTCAAGATTCGACTGGGATGGGGAACTTGATAACATCTGTACACCGATGGTCACAAAAAGGAACGCGGAGTTGGAGCAGGTGTTTACTTTGAATGCCAGATCAATCAAGGAGTGTGGACTCTTCTAAATTCAGTAAGTAGTCAGCTTGATCTAGATTTAGTTTGGCTACCTGGTCATCGCAACATTCGCCGAAAAGAAGCTGCATATGAGGTAGCCAGAGAGGATTCGATCTCCTATCCAATTGAAACCTTACATAGATATATCTTTTTCCACAATCTTCAGAAAACGGATCAAAGTGGGCGCACGATGGCAGACTGCCGTATATCCAAACTCATTTTGCCCGGTACAACCCTAAAAGAACGCACGACTTATCATGAAGACCCAGATCTGATTTTGCAAGACTTGTGGCGACTCTCACAGAGCATTGGGGTCGCCTACAACGACTTCGGTAGAAGCTACAGAGACAAAAACGAACAGGAAACAGTGAAGCTCCTTTTTTGCAGATGTCCAGCTCTAATGAGGAGCAGAAATATCATACAAGGAGCATATGAGTCCACTACGTTACTAAATATCTGATATAAGTCTCCACAACATACTCAACATTGTCAACGGCGCCATTTTGTTCTAATAACTATATTCAGTCGAGGTATATGGTATCAAAATGACACTTGGTTGCTACTTGGGCGTAAAAGTTCTTCCGCCACGATTCTAACCCAACCTATGGTCTGGTGAGTAAGCACTAGAACGGGGTGGGTAAGACCAATGAATTTTAAAACAAACTAAAAATTGTTTTCTCAAGACAAACCCATCGATATATCATACGTTAAGATACGACAATAACTGCAGAGTAAAAAAGCGATCCCTACAATCGGCAATTTTTTTTTCAATGTGTGTTTGTTAAAATACTTTATACTAAGAGGTCTATGACAAGCGCTTCTTTCTGGTAACTTCTAATGGGCAGTTCTTAACTGGTGCGCTGATTAAGTACCTCGAGAGCGCTTAAGGGAATAAGAACAAAACGCAGCACAGAATTTGGATTTTAAATAAGAAATTTTGTTTCCTTTGTTTGCTAATTGGAACAGTTTGAGATTGCTACATTATCATTGCTATCGAAAAAATTGTGAAAATAAACGGAGAAAGATATTTTTGACTCGTACTACATTCTAAGCTGTTCCCAGTTAAAAAAAAAAAAATAAATTCGTTGGTTTCTTTTCTTTCGTCAGTAATGGTAGTTATGTCAGCTCCAGTTTACAAATATTTGTGTATTGGAACTGTTCCCAGAGAAAAAAAAATTATATTTTCGCAAAGTCTACCTCGCCAGCAAAAGCAACTAGATCGTTTTAATATTCAAATACATTTTCCAGAAAAAATAACTGTTCCCAATCAAATGGTTTTTTTTAATATTAAGTGCAAAGATTATGTTTTCGTAAATTACAATATTTTGATGTTTTGTTTCAAAATTTTATTTGTAAATTGTTGTACTTAACTGTTATCAGGCAACTGTACCAAATGGAAAAATCTCGCATTTCGCTAAAGAAAGAGTATGGTACATTTCTTAGAAATCTGTTAAGGACTTTGCTTTTCGGAACAGCTTTATCAAGTAGATTCACAGAAGTAGCAGGCATTTCGCTGAAAATTTCACTGACATTTCCTTGATTTAAGTACTTCATAGTAATTAACATACATAACTACTTTATCTCCGCTGCACATATTTTCAGCCGAATTCGGAGGAACACATGTTATAAAATAACAAATAAAGGATTAAGTTGCTTGAAATTTAAATTCGTAAAACCATTCACAGTGTTCTATGCACGTTTCGTGTTGCATATAAGTGCTCTAATCAAATTTGGACAAACTTCATGGTGGTGAAATTTGTTTGAAAGGTACTAAATTACAACAAAAGCAGCAGTGATTTTCAAACGACGAACTTTTCACTTTCCGCCTTTCACCTTTTACTGCTCTAAATTAACAAAGCAAATTAAAGAATAAAAGTTTTCCCTTATACAATAACACAAACACCCATTCGAACATACCCTGCAGCAAAATTTAGGGACAGTCTGTCAAAGCGCTAGTTCCGCCCTACAAATTTCAGAACTGTCTCTGAACTACTGAAAAAGGGATGCTGAGTTGGACGGTTGAAACTGGTCATGTGAAAGCTGACAAAAGATGCACAAATGTAATATACTATATTTTTTCGATTTTCTTAGACCCTAAAACTAATAACAAACTGTTTTCGTTTATTTAATATGTAATTCTCTACATAGTTTATGGGGCAACTGCTAAAATATTTCCAAAAAAGTCGTTATTGGTAACATTAATGTCATTTTTATACATATCTACGTACGTATAAAATTTAATGCAAAATATAAAATTTAGTTAAGCTACACTTGACAGGAAAGGTCTGCGTACACCATTTATTTTTTAAATATTCACAATATATTGAGAGTTAAAATTATTTTTATTATTTAAATGATCATGCTTAAAATAAAATAATATTAACCGTGTTTTAAAACTTTATACAAAACGAAAGTTAAACTTAACGATTTTTCATCAAAATGTTTGACTTTTTAATCAGATTTAAAAAAATAAACCAAAGTGGTAAACAATCTCACTTTGAAATGTGAGTGCTATTGATATGAACGATACTGTACATACGTAAATGTATCACTAAGCACCCGAAACAAGGCGAATTCATATAAGGTGGTATCGATTCAACAAATACAACAATTATCTGTATTTTTTTTTTTTTGTTTTAGCTGGTGATTGTCAAATTTCAGCTATTCTTCTCCGAATGAAAAAGGGCGACAGAAAATGCAAACACTTTCACGTTTTCACTCACTCACTAGCAAAATATAAAATTTTGACAATCAAACGCTACACACAGCTGATTAAACAACACCACCTTATATAAATTCGCCTTGACCCGAAATGTGTAGTTATGCAGTGATTTTTTTTTAATTTCCAATGTTTTTCATATTAAATATTTTTCGTTTAGTTTTTATTTAAGTACTATGTCTCATACTCCATAAACCATTTAAATTCAAATTCCTAACTGTGCTGCAAACTTGATAGAACTATTTCGAGTATTCTGTTTTGTAGCCCATCAAATTTTAGTGTAGTAAAGTGTAATCTTGCATCTTAAACGAAAATATTTAAATATGAGAATGCCTTCAAGAGCGTGCGTAAAAAGAGTTATAAAAAATCAGCGCGATTAATTATACTAAAATTTAATGGGCTATAGAACTGCATACTCATAAACTGATTTAAAATATTGAAGTTTTTATAACAGTTTCTAGAATTCTACTAAATTTCCAACACAGTTAGAAACGTGAATTTATTTGTTTATGTTATAATACTTATGAGCCATCCTTAAATAAAAAATTTACGAAAAATATTTAGCATGAAAACTATTGTAAATATTCAAAATTCTATATTTCTTATGAGATGCCGGAAATTCTATGTATTACATTTCAATAAATTTAATCCAATTTAACGCTGAGTTATCACAAATAATCATTCAATATATCATCGTTTTTCTCATTTTTTGACACGACTTAGTTCAGATTTTTAATTATAGGTATCCCAGAAATACCCATTATACGTAACAAATATAAATTATTTTTAAGAATAACGGTTTTAGAAAATAAAGGAATAATTGACACACAGTTTGCTTTAAAAAGTAAATTAGTTCAAAACAAATAGCTCTTTAAACATAAAATGAAGTATTTTTATTTACAAAATTGTATGCGTGCTTATTTAAAGAAAAGGCTCTATACTATACTTATTAGAACCAGCTCAAAACTAACCACATTTTTTCTAGCCCGCAGGTGACCCTTTTTGAACTATCTAAGAACTGTTGTTATATGAACTGTACCAGAACCATCTAAGCCAGAGTCAGCTCAGAACAAGTTCAAAAGTTCTGCAGAGGGCGACAATTGTCACTTCGTAGGACATCGCCATGTTAAAAAAACAGTTGCAAGCATTGAGTTGGGATAGATGAAGAACCAGTACCGTCCCTTTTCAGGCTAGCTCAGCGTAAGTTCTGAACTTGTTTGATTTGCTGCAGGGTACATACGTACACACATACTAATGCGGTACACTCGCACACATTACACCATTCATTCATTCAGTCGCACAATTTGCACATGGCAAATTGATTCAATGAAGCATTTCAACTTGATAGCGGAAAGTGCATTGTGTAGAAAAGCCGTGGTAGCAAGGGAAAAAAGGACGAACGGAAGTAGGCTGTAGGAAGTCAGTCGGCAGATAGTAGTCACAAAAGTGAAGTGAGCAATCGGTTGCCTACGGCCACAGTGCCTATAGCTGTGAGTATAGTAAAAAAGGTTGAAGCTGTGACTAAGCTATTTAGTCATATATACACCCAGCCTTTTTTATTGTGCAGTCAGTGTTGTTGCGTCCAGATTGCTTAGCACGATTGCTGCTACAACTGACTATTCCTCGCACAGTGTCTATGTATATATGTACGTATGAGTGCATCTGCTCAACGGCTTTCCCCAACACCTTTGCCCTTTTTGTGTGTTCACTGTACCAGTTAGATACTCTACTGATTTCAACTTGGCTTGTGTGCATATAAGTATATGTGTATGTGTGCGTATTGTTGCCTTAGAGGTGTCAACGGAATTTCCGCTAGCAGCACGTTACCTTTCTCATTGTTGTTGTTGCTTGTGCTCAGTGGCCCTCTTTGTCACGCCATTTTAACTTTTATTTGCGTGCAGTACTAGTATGTTTGAATAGATTTAATGTGTTCGAGTGGAGAGAAGTATACATATCTACATACATACATTTATGAATACATATAAATGCACACAGGTTGGCGTCGAACAATAAATGTATTAAGCTTTAACTTTAGTTTTAAGTGCATTGTGCAGTTGCAAATACAGTTTTTGGGTTCACTGTTTAAAACTGTTCCCGCATCAAATTATTATTTTACCAAATTTGTTGTGATTAAAAGAATTATGTATGTTAAGAACTGTTCCCACAATCAATTGGTACAACATAAAAAGCGTTTTCAGGGTGTAAAGGATAGTTTTTTACATATCGTACATTAAATCGAAATCAGAGACAACTCAACTGTTCCCACATAAAAAGTGTTTCCACGGTAAAAATGATGGTTTTTTATAACAGAATAACTGATTACTATTTAATAGCATTTCTTCAGTTACAGGAGATAGTGATGAAGAAGAAATTTGTACGCACATTTGGAATATGGTTTGTGAATAGTTTTATTGGAAACAATTTAAATTTGAAAACTTTTTAGTTGTGACTCTTTTCTTTAGCGTGCGATATGGTATATGTAAATAAAGAACGACTTGAAACCTAGCGCGATAGCAGAGCAGTTCGCTTTACACCTGAAAGTATAACAAAATCAAAAGAGATTATTGTTCTCCGTAGAGGCGAATGTTAATGGCAATTAGGCTACTATCACGACAAATATTGATAGTTGGGCATGCAGAACGTCTCTTGGTGTCCACGTAAGCAGCTACGAGATAGAAGTGTCTGAAATACATATTCAGATATTCACTCTGCGACAGCCCTGTCCTCTACAGGAAAACGAAAAAATTTCTGGGATTTTTTGTGATCTAAGCGTAACCACAAATAAGTTAAAAAAAAAAATAGAATACAATTTATTGACACAGTTTCCCGAGACAGTCATTCATATTTCCTCATAGGAAATTCAATGATGTTTAGTTTCATCATAGTATCATAGTTTTTGAGCTTAGCTAATAGTCCGAAGTATAAATTAAAGCCCTTGAAAAGTAAAAATAAGAAACTGATATCAATTTAAATATTTACTTTGGTGTATTTTTTGCAATAACCATTAGCTAGAGAAATTTCCCTTTTAACTGTTCCCAGAAATGAAAATCTTTCATAGGTTTATTCAATAGTAAATTTATTTACGTCCAGAAATTGTATTAGCTAAATGTTATTTAAAATTTTCTCATAGCAAACAACTGTCCCTAGTGGGTAGTGTTTTGCACTAATAACTATAAGCTAGAAAAATAACATTTTTGTAACGGTTCCCAAAAACGAAATACTGGTTTTGAAAATTCAACGCCCAACGTCCAGACATTTTTACTTAAATGTTTTTTGAATTTTCTTCATAGCAAAAAACTGTTCCCAAGGTAAATTTTTTAATTTGACATGCTTAATTATAAAATCAGAAAAAATGTACTGCTATTTGTCATTAATTTGGTAATAAAAGTTACCAAGAAAGTGTTCCCAGAGAAAGACGCATTGTGCATCCAATAAACAAACACCAAAACATATGAGAATTTCCCCACAATAACAACTGTGCTCATCCATAGTTGATTGAAACTGTTCCCAGGAGAAAATTTGTTTTTTGAATAAAGAAAATAAAGTTTGAAATTACATATATTTACTCAAGTATGGCTTAGTAAGATCATAAGAAATATGCTCGATGATGAAGTTTTGCCCAATTAGATGTAATAACTTTCGTGCTATGAAAGAAAACTAAGTTTAAAGCTGTAAATTTCCCCTGTATACTGAGCTATTGTGCTCACAATTAAAAAAGAATGGTAAGTTCATAGTTAATCGAAGGACTTTCACATGTGCCGAGGAGCTAAAGTAATTTGAGTTACGAAAATCTTTCATAGGTATTTATTTAGCCCACTGTTCAAATATGTTACCTTTTAATACAAAATAATGTACCAATTCCCTGGGAGCCTGTAATCATCTTTTGATTCAAATGAAACAGTTTTCTTTTCAGCTAATGAATTATGAGAAAACTAAGCGAATTTAAGTCGTTAAGCAGAAAAATTTTAAAGTTTATACATACAAACGATTAGGGGTAATAAATGTTCTACGGGGGAAGACAATTTTCGTCTCCAAAAAAAATTTTTCGCCTGTAACAAAGTGCTTCGACAAAGTTTCACTTTATAAACATTTGAAATCTGTTAAATAGGCTTTCATTTATTAGTATTTTTTTCGAAAATAAACTGTTCCCAGGAAACAAAGCTTAAGTATGCATGAAAATTTGTGTATTATAAGAGCAGTAAAATTTAAAAATTCCGCTTAAAAAATATAAAACTGGAAAAGATTTTGTATTTTATTGCACTCATTCCACATAAACGCGATTAGGAAGAAATTGGTAATTATGAATCGTAACATCAGAAAAGTGCTGCTTCTAAAAAGGAGTATTAAGTCTTCGATCAAAAAATCTGTTCCCAAGAAAAAAAAAATATATTGCAATTTATAATTATAGCTTAGATAAAGCTTTGAATTGCTGTACCCAAGTTTAAAAATGAAGTTTTTACTTACATGGATATATGATAAAATTGCACTAGAATCAGGTCCTTGATTTAAGTAAAAAAAAACTGTTCCCAGACAAAATTATTTTTTTGATTGATATTGCAACTTATGAAAACAATATTTAAAATTACAATAGTATCAATACGATCAACTTTTTTTGAACTACAGCTGTTACCACTTTGAAAAGTCCTTGTTTGAAAAACACTTGCTAGTACCCCGTGCTAACTAAACTGAAAATTATTATGCACACTAAAAGCTTTAAGCAACGAAGCGTGTTTTTATGAATACACCTTTATATACATAAGCCATTTAATGTTAGATAGTTTTGCCTTTTGTGGCTATACAAACTTTCTTTTTTCAAACTCATCACACCTCAACTCAGTTGTTATAAAACTGCCACTCACCTTATACAAAGCTTTGCCATTCATTCAATTCACTGAGTCAATGCGTTTATGCCGCATCACTGCTGCACGAACAGTTTGCCGCAACAACGCCCACGTGCTTCTTCTTTTTCTATATAGTTTATGAAGCATTTGCGTTTGTGAAGGTGTATGTGGGCATGCATGTATATGTGAACATGCAAACGTTTGAAGAAGTGTTTTCTATTTGCAGTCGGACGACTTTCTTTGAGTAAATATATAAATACATACGTATGTATGAATGTAGGTGTCTGTATTTGTTAGTGACAAAATCCAATTGCGTCACAGTCAATTGAATCTAAAGTTGCAATGCGTCAGCAGGAGTGGCAGCTGCAGCAAGAACAGCAACAGCAGCTTATACAAAGACAGTCATCACTGATCGTTGAGTGCTGTAGACACCTACGAGTACATGGGCACACACATACATATGTATGTATATATAGACAGGCGATGTACTTATACTCACATCCAGTAGAACAAATACTCCTTTTGGTGCCTCACTCTTCCCCCATCATATGTCGCCGCACGCTTCGTTGGGCTTCATTGCATCAGCTTGTGTGCTTATAACTATTTTTAGTTTATATTTTATAGTTTTCCACTACATAGCACTACTTATACATACATATTTATTTAGTTACCGCTACAAAGCTTCAAACTCATACAACCCCTATTTGATATGGAGGTGGCTCAGGTGGTGGATGCGGATTTCATTGCTTTGCCGGTTGGTCGGTGTGAATGCGGGTGGCGTATAGAGAGTGTAACTTTTTTATAGCAGCATATTAGTTTGCATCACTTTTAGTGCAACTACGAATATAGTTGTTGCTTTTGTTGTTGCTGCCACTGCTTGTTTGAAGGTGTTGCCCTCAAATAGTTCGTAACATTGCTTCGTGTTGAATTTTTAACGGCTTGCAACACATGAACATGCCTCTGTGGCATCTTGGAGCAGCAACAACAGCAACAGTTCAAGCAAGTGCAGCAAGCAACTTGTATTTAGCAACATTTTACGTCCATATGATTTTCTATTAGTGACAGTGAAGCGTAGCGTGTAGCAACAACCACCGTTGCAGCTACGAAAGTATTTGAAAGTAGCAACAAAAGTAATACAACAACAACAATAATTGGTTAGATATTCGATGCTGTTATTGAACCCGCAGTGAAATTGTTGTTGTATTTTGTGTATTGCGTATCAGGAGCTAGATACTTATGTAACAACATCTACATACGCTGTATCTTTGAATTTCGAGAAGCACATGCACCTTTTTCAAATAGAATTAAAGTTGAATTTAATTAAATAAAATAAAAATAAAAACTTTTTAATATACAACTCCTTTATAAATGTACTAAAAAGTAGAAAATAATATTTCTCAGTCCCACAGAATTTGTTTTGATAACTTTTGATTTTGAAATTTTAGCAAAAGTCATTATAAACAATTAATGACATTGAAAACGAAAAACGTGGAGCGCATGTAGTACAAAGCATTCGATTTCATTGACAATAGTCAAACTACATAACATTCTACAGCGAAAGTACAAATTTGAGATCGGTTTTAAGCGGTCGTTATTCATATGCCCACATACATACATATGTTACTTTTCATATCAATTCAAGTGTATTACATGCGCCCCACGCTTTTCATTTTCAATGTCATTAATTGTTTATAATGACTTTTGCTAAAATTTCAAAATCAGAAGTTATCAACACAAATTCTGTGGGACTGAGAAATATTATTTTCTACTTTTAGTCCATTTATAAAAGCGTTGTATATTAAAAAGTTTTTTTATTTTATTTATTTTCTACTTTTTAGTCTTGTCTGTACAAAATTTTGCAATAGATATTAAAATAATTCAACTTGCAGTGAAAAGAGAACAGAAGACTATGCAAGCAAAATGTTGTTTGCTTATATTTAGTATATGCATACATATGTACATACATACATACATACAGCAGAAATTAATTTAATATAAAGAAATGACGTGTCGTCCATTTCCGCTGTAGCGTATGTAGTGCATATTTTTAACTTCTTCTGGCGAGGCGACATCTACCTCTAGAGTTTTTCTAATTGTATATCTTTGATATGATACCTACGACAAGGTTGATATCTAGACTAGGTTTGCCATAAATACCTTTGCTATATTTATAGTATAAAATGGTGGTCTGGACATACAACATTGCAAGTTGAAAAAAGCGTTGTAAAAATGACTGTTAAGGCAAAAATTATCAGTACAGAAGCATGCCCAAGAAAAACAGACAGTTGAAAGATTATATATGGAGGTGTATACGAAGGAATGTCACTAACGCCGGATTTTCTCTAGGAATTAAATGAAAAGATTTGAGAGAGAAAAATGGGCATTCATTCATTAATTCTGTAAACTTAGCAAAATTTTTTTGGGCATTTCCATGCCTAGCGGAAGTTTGGTTCAATATTTTTGAACGCACCTAGCTAATAATATTCTCGCTATTGTAAAGCTTGTCTAAGATAAAAAAAAGTGAGTGCGCCTGGGCCACACTGTAGAAGTGAAACTTACGTTACTTATCTATCTATACATGAACACATCTGCTTTTGGTTAAGGTTATATTTTTTCGCTTTTGTTCTATCAATGTAGATCCCTACCTCTACCACTGTTCGTTTTAATAACATTCATGTTATTCTGTTATGTTTATACTCTATCGATAACAAAATCGATTATAACGTCCATCAAAATACCGATAACAAAATCGATGACAAATTCGATAAAAATTTCATAGCAACATCGATAATAACATTGATAGCTAAATCGATTAGAAAATTGATAATAATCGATAACAAAATCGATAAGAATCGATAACAAAATCGATAATTATCGATAACAAAATCAATAAATATTGATAACAAAATTGATAAATATCGATAACAAAATCGATAAATGTCGATAACAAAATCGATTTATATCGATAACAAAATCGATAAATATCGATAACAAAATCGATAAATATCGTTAACAAAATCGATAAATATCGATAACAAAATCGGATAAATATCGATAATAAAATTGATAAATACCGCTAAGAAAATCGATAAATATCGATAAAAAAATCGATTAGAATCGATAAAAAAAATCTATAATTATCGATAACAAAATCGGTGAATATCGATAACAAAATCGGTAAATATCGATAACAAATCGATAAATATCGATAGCAAAACCGATAAAAATATCGGCTATTTTATCGATAGGTCTCCAGAATCCCAAAAATCTCTAAAATCCCAAAATAGTTTCCAGAGTGAGTCTCTGTGTCTCTCTCTGTATCCTTTCCTCTTTAATTACCTCTATTTTAATCTTTCCTCCCCTATCTTTGCTTTTATCGGTATCCTCATCCTCCTCTTTGTCTTTACGTTTATGTTCATCATTTTTTTCAGCTACATATTCTCCTTCACATTTGCCCTTATATATATAAATAAGGTGTTTAAATTTACCTTGGTCTTCACTTTTGCCTTTATCTTTACGCATCTTTGTTTTCGTTTTTATTTTTACCTTTACTTTTATCCTTTTCTTCATTTATGTACGTAGTCACCTTTACTTTCATTCTTGTATTGGTCTTTTTCTAAGTGTTAAGAGCGAAATACACCACACAAGCGGTTTGACAAACCAAGCGAAATTTCCCTTTGCTTCAAGCCATTTGTGCTGTGTATGGGGGTGTTTGAAGGTTTGACGGCGGTTTGTCAAACCTTCAAACACCCCCATACACAGCACAAATGGCTTGAAGCAAAGGGAAATTTCGCTTGGTTTGTCAAACCGCTTGTGTGGTGTATTTCGCTCTTTATTCTTTAACCTTTTGTTAGCAAATTTTTGTTAAATTAATACCATATGCATACACACAAGAAGCACTTGTTTCAGCCCCAACCATTTCCGTTGCATCATTTCCGTTGCATACACAGAAGAAGTACTTGTTTCAGCCCCAACCATTTCCGTTGCACCATTTCCGTTGCAACATTTCCGTGTGCAATTTCCGCTGAATTTGCCAATTTACTCCCAACCAACCAACCGCCGCTAAAGAAGTTTCACTGCAAAAATTTAACTCTAGAAATCTTCTGTCGCCTTCTCCATATTGTAGTACAAAAATATCCTTAAAACAGTATTACTGTTAATTTGGCTTTTTATTTTCTATAGGGTCCTCATTTGGTGGCCGGCTTAGATAAGCCTAAGTGTAAACTGCATGGGGTGCAACGGGTATCTTTGAAAATTATTGGAGCTCTGCTATCCACCTCATTGAAAGTCTTAAACCTCTGCAAAATCATTTCTCTCCACTATAGACTTAAGTTGCATTATATCAAGATTTATCGTAGCCTGGAAGAACCGTAGTTCTGGTTGAATATGCTGGATTAAAATCCTATTTTGTTTTGAAGAAAACTTCTTCACAAAGATATGTCAGAGCAGCGAATAGGGAAACTGTCCATAGCAGGGCTCGAATCACGAATGAATGAAATAAGTTTAAACTTGATTTTTCTTTAATAAAATTTATGAACACTGGCCAAGCGCACTTGTTATTGGATTCCGTAATTCCAAAATCGAGTTTCGAATCGACTTTTATTTCATGCCGAATACCGTGATTCGAGTCCTGCAGACTGCTCTTCGACTAAGTAATGTCGTAGCCCTAAACCTCTTCTGACAGCCCAGCAGCAATCAGATCTCCACAATACCTCTTCGAAGGTAGCAATATATGTAATGTAGGAAGATTCTAAATAAGTTGTTCGTATTGGTTGCTACCAATGTAGTTTGGACTACGGGCATGGGAACACTGCAGCGAACTGCACAGCGGACAGGAATGGGAACAGATGTGCAGTGCGATAACTCTGTGCGCAGAGCGGGAGTACTACTCAGATTTATATTCACCGAACTATCGAATGGTAAATAGTCTTACGAATACTGCAGCAATGCGAAGCAAACAACGAGAAAATGGCAGAATATTCGACGGAAGGCGTGGAAGATTCGACATCAAGAAACATCAAGTCGGGGAATCCTTTCGAACAGCGAGAGAATGTGAGAATTAGTGATAGAAGACAGAAACATTTAGAGTTGCCATGAGTGCGAGCACAGGTATATA
Source organism: Rhagoletis zephyria (assembly GCF_001687245.7). Classification (NCBI taxonomy): domain Eukaryota; kingdom Metazoa; phylum Arthropoda; class Insecta; order Diptera; family Tephritidae; genus Rhagoletis; species Rhagoletis zephyria. Next base: position 617,342 of record NW_016157141.1, on the reverse strand, counting down.
AAGGCGGTGATACAGCAGACGAAAAGTTCAGTTGCGAATCTGCAAACTAAGAATTCAGTGGTAAAACAGAAAACGACGAGTACAGAGGTCAATTACCTTTGAAATTATCGTAAAGTGTCTTAATTTCTTTAGCAAATATTGTAAGTTATTGTAATTGCCTTAATAAAAGTAAAGTAAAGCAATATAAAAACCCAAATTAAATTTAAACAAAAAAGTTAAAAAAATACATAAAGTAAGGTTCTAAAAATCAAATGAAATTTAAAAAATGATGTTTCTCTTTAAAGCAACAAATACTACAAATACTGAAATTAATTAAAAACTGGAATTAATTAAAAACGAAAAAATAAGATTAAAAATAAATCAAATAATTTTCGAAAAAACTAAATGAAAAAATATTTTGTTTTTTCAGCAATTAAATGTAAAAATTGAATAAAATTTAATTTAAAATATGGGGGAAAAAAGAAAAAATTTAAGTTTCTAAAACTTAAATGAAATGAAAAAATTTTCGTTTTAAATTATTATATAAATCTACATATTTACGGAGGTATACTTTTTCTCTTAGAACAATAAGATCTAAATATTAAAAAATATATTTTTAAAACAGCGAAATTTAAGAACTAACCGAAATTTAAATCGAAAGAGGGTGAAAAAAATATAAAAAAAGAAAAAGAAAATAAATAAATTCCTAGAAATTAAACGAAAACTTTTTTTCTTTAAAACAAAATTTAATTAAAGTTAAAAAATATGTACCTGCATACATAAAATATGTTTCTAAAAATTAAATTAAATTAAAAAAAAATATATTTGAAACAATAAAGACCAAAAATGTAAATAAAATTGAATTCGAAATTGGAAAATTCAACTAAAATAACTTTTGAAAAATTAAATAAAATTAACAAAAAAAAAATAAAATCTAAATGTAAAATGAAATTAAAATTAAAATAGAGGGCACAATTAAACAGACAAAATAAATTACGTTTCAATAAGTTCGATGAAATTAAAGAATTATATAGTACATTTTTTTAAACAATAAAATCTAAATATTAAAAGAAAACTAAACTAAAACAAATAAAATAATTTTTAAGCAACAAACAAAACCGACTACAAATCTCATATAAAAATTTAGGAGTACCGTTAATTTTTTCATGTTCCAATGATCGGATCTAAACCAGACCACCTCTGAGACACTACCGATGCTAAAATAATTTTCGAAATTGGTTGACGTGGTCCAAAGTGCGGTACCATACATAAAAAAGAATATATATATATATATTCCGACGAACTGATAACCTCCTCCTTTTTTGGAAATCGGTTAAAAAAAAGAAAATTAAACAAAAAAGTAACAATAACAAATCCGCTGGCCGAGGACTCGAACGTCGGATCTCTTGAATGGCGCGCCACTGTTTTGCTCATATACGTTTTCATTTGGGACATGCTCAAGAGCTTTCTGTCAAAAGAGCTTTTTAACCGACTTCCAAAAAAAGAGGAGGTTATCATTTCGTCGGAATATTTTTTTTTATGTATGTTACCGCATAACTTTGGACCACGTCAACCGATGTCGAAAATTCTTTTGCATCGGAAAGGTAGTGTCTCAGAGGTGGTCCCATACTAATCTGGTTTAGATCCGATCATCCATATGGCCGAAAATTTAAAAAATCGGACAATAACCACGCCCACATCCCATATAACGGTAATTTAGAGAAATACAAAATCTTCGATAAATCAGTAAATATTAAAGATAATTTATTCAAAATTGATGCTTGAAACAATTCTTTACCAGGAAATTCGTTTATGGCAAAATTTTGGAAAATGGGCGTGGCACCGCCCACTTATGATTACATATATGTGTATCGGTAACCGTTCTATCAATTTGTACCAAACTCGGTATTTTTATTGTGTTGCCACATATAAGCAAAACGTTGAAAATTATTGAAATCGGACTAAATTACGGCCGCTTTTGATATAACAGTACATTTCAGAAATGATTGAAACTGCAATATTTCGAAATTTAAGGGCGCTAATTTACTCAAAATTGATACACCCCGGCTTACCATCTAGCGGTAGGTTTCGGAAAGGTGAAAAAACCTATATTTAATACCTGCGCCGGGTATTTAATGTTCGGCTCCGCCCGAACTTAGACTTTCTTACTTGTTTTCTTTTAAATTCCTTGTCGAACTTTCTTGCCTACTGTCTTTCAATTGTCTTACGAAAAAACTTCAACTATCTAAGCCAGAATTGTCCTGTAAGTAAATTCAATGGCAAATGTAAGAATTGAGTAAAAAAAAAACAATTTGAATTCAAGCAAAGAATTTTATTCGTTCCGTATACTCCTCCAGTCTGACAACTGGCTACGACTGACTAGCACATCATACAACTAATGTGTGATGCATCCATTAAGCTACCAAATTATTTGAATACCACATAATCCCCTCAATGTTAAATGGCTTCTAAAAGTAGTATGGAGTTCTAAAATATAATTCGAAAATTTTCCCATTTCCAATTAGTATGTGGAATCCATAAAAATTGCTACTTTTAACAACTGCTTCAATGAAATCCTCTTTCGAATTCTCTGTAAAATGATAACTACATACGAGTACATAGAAAAATTGGCTTGCGAAATATTATTCAAATAAAAAATTTGAATGTGTGCATGCATGAGTCGACACCAAAATCCATGTTGCAAAAAAACAAAAAGAAAAAAACGAAAAATGAAATAATCCTCCGAGTGCCATTGTGCCAACTGTCATTCACTGTCATTTCACTACACTGGCTGAGTGCAGACGACGGCGTAGACAATACGACAACGGCCACGGAGTATATTTGCATACATAGTTAGTAATAATTTTGCATATTAAAAATTACGCAAAGTCGAGCAAAAACGGAAATCAGAGAGAAACCGAATAAAATTGCAACAAAAAGAAGAACAATAACCGACAAAAGCAAAAATTGATGGGTTGAATGAAATGCCACACGCATTGCAAAGTCAAATATAGCTTTTGACTGTGTCGCACCGCACCACACCGCACTGCAACGCAGCGTACGCTTCAGTATCAGTTAGAATCAAAAACGCAAAATCAAAATCCCTAAACACATAAGGTGGGCGTAACTGAACCACACATAGACACACGCTCTCACGACAAATACCACGCATATTATGCTCATATTGCTACGCTTAGTCATATAACTAGGAGCTGCATATGTATGTAGATTCCCTGTAGGCAAAACGACCAAAGGTAACCGACGACACTTTGAATAGGTAATAGCAGCAAAAATGCACGACAGAAATCAAATCAGCTACAGCTGCTACAGCATCTGTTGAGAGATATGGTTGGCATACATTTTCGATCATTGCGAACTGGCACAGCTATATTGGGCCCTAACCGCTAAAATAACGTAAGCGACATTTTTTTCAAAATTTTCTTTTTGATGCAGAAATATTCCTAGAGCATCTAGATACATTTCTGCATCAAAAAGAAAATTTTGAAAAAATGTCGCTTACGTTATTTTGGCGGTTAGGGTTCGATATATATATGGTATGACGGGAGTAGTTTGGAAGGTTGCCAGAACAATATATTTTATTTTTGGCCACAAATGGAAAACTTAAGCCGTGAGTCTCTTCTGGAAGAAATACAACCTTTCATAAAAGAAATACATGGGTGTTCAAGCGACTTATGAATTATCCGCACAAACCAGCTGCAGCGAACATACACACACGTATTTTTGTTTAAAAGCTATTCGCTCGTTCATAAGATTAGCAGTAGAGAACAAGGCGGCGAATTCATATTGTTATAGAAACGAGATACTGATTTTTATGTTTTTCCGGCAGGGTTTATATGATTGTATGAATATGTGTCCATTAAATACTACATCCCAGTGGGAAAATGGGAATGCATTACCTTTATCTACTAAGAAAAGATTAACAACGAAAAGATGCATCGCAATGTAAGCGAGCGGATGATGTACTACACATCGGATGATGTACTACACTTCGAAGCCACAAATAAAATAAAAAGTTTGAAAAGTAACACAAGTATGTTTTTTGTTGCTGCTGTAGCCGAATGGATGCGTGTTTAACTGCCATATTGTTGGTCACGGGTTCAAACCTGTGCCACGGACTTTATTTTTTATTTTTATTTTTATTTTTATTTTTATTTTTATTTTAATTCTATTTATACTTTCGTAAATCGACATGCGACACCATCGTATGACATCGCTGTGGAGAAATTCTCGCATCTTTTCGTGCGTAGGTTATAAGTGCTATCCATTACATTTTGCATTCCCAGACTTTACCTTTTCCCACTGGGATATTATTATGAGTGTATGTATGCCTGCAAAAGCTGTGAATATGCGTATGGAAATTGCAAAAGTTTTCCACTTTCGGACTTTCAAATTGCACTCTATCCTCAAACGTGTGTTTGTGTAGATGTGCTTGTTTTGGGAAAAATTATACGTGAAATGAGTGTCGAACGTAATGGCGACCAACCAGTTATGTTTGGCTTGATGGTGAAAGCAACTAAAAGAGAAATACCAAAAAATGCAAAAATGCAAAAATTAAGTTTCGAAAATATTTAAAAATACTCGTAGCATGCAGTGGAATTCGTTGAAGTGCGCGAAATGCGAGATAACGGGTTTTTATGTAGATAAACGTTAAGGTGGTTCTAAAACACCTAATTAAATATGTTTACTACTAAACTACCCTTTTTGCATATCCTTATAAAGTGCTTTATTAGATGGCAATGGATTTCAAAATTTTGTGGAAATTATTAAGAGAAATTCTCTTCCACCTATTTAAGGGATTGTTTAAGAACTTTCCCTTAGGTAACAAAATGTTTACAACTTATTTGTGGCAAAATTCGTTACTCCTGCATCTTGTTGTTTAGAATTATTCTATTGTACAAAGGAGAAGAGCAACAGGTGTTGCTGCTACTGTTTTACTGCTATCGTTAAAAAATTGCATATCAGCTACAATTTCATTAAACAGAGATACTAAATATTTCGGAAACAATAAATAATGTAGTTTTACCAAAAAAATTACTTTATCGAAAAAATACTACAAAATATATTACGTACTATTGCCCTGTACAAAAAATATATCTATATAAAGATTTTAGTCCTACTACTGATTACTACGACTATTACTATCTACTATTATTAATACTAATATTATAATAGTTTTTGGCTATATAAAAATTATAATCAAAATAGTAGTAGATATACATATGGATTTTTTTCAAACCAAATATCTCTTTCTCTCTCGGAAAATACAGAAAACTACTTTTAAATTTTGAGAACATTTTATTACATTATTATTCTAGTACTAATTTTCTACTACTTTTATGCCATTTAGTGTTAAAGTTTCAACAATTGTTAGCTTGGTTGATTATCTGAAAGTTTTAATGGCCTTTAAGGTTTTTTTTTTTAAACAATTACTACTGTTGAAATATCAAATTTGCTTTCAACTATTTATTTTCTACTATTCAAGTACGATTTAGAGTTTAAAAAACAGGAATTTGCAATACAAACCTTCAGAATATTTCAATTTGACAAAAAATGTTTATTCTACTAATAATTTTATACTACTTAGTGTTTTAGCATAACAAAAAGTTGTATAATTAATTTTCATAAAAATTTAATAGTGTTAATACTTTTTCGTTATTAGCTTTCTACTGTTTAAGTACAATTTTGCGTTGACTTCTTTCTACTGCCTATTTTCTATCAATTAAATATAAGAACTTTATTTCACAAAAAGTGAATAGAAAAATATTTCGAAGAATAGATACAATGAAAACTTACCACAAATTTTTACTACTATTTCTAATGCATAAAAAATTATAATTTTTGCTTTTATTTTATAGAAACTGCAGCTTATGTACCTCTCTCAGCAGCGCAATATGCACAGCTACTCTTAAATAAAACAAATATTTTAACGTACAATAGGCCACGTCTACTACTTTTACTACTAAAATAGTTTTTTTTACAGATTCCAAAAAAGTTGATTTTTAACGCAAAAAAAATAAAAAATAATATTGTAACGATAACGTTGCTCGTTTATTGCTTCACCTATTCCCAGTTACTACTGCTACCCGACTTTGTTGACCAAACGTTCGAAGCATTCGCTCATTTATCTATTGATTTTTGATACGCTCATATCTGCAATTTTTTAAGCTTACCATTTGGACAAAGCCAATATTATTGTTGTCGTTAGTCGATATTTTTAACGATGGTTGTTGTTGTTGATCTGCTGAAAATGTTGTTGCTGTAATAATAACGGATTCAACGAAGTACCGAAATACCAAATTTCTAAAAATAATTGCATTTGCCTTTGTTACTTCGACTGCAGTGGCATTTTAGCACCGGCATTTCATATGTAGTAGTGGTAGTAAAAATGAAAACGGCATGTTTCTCATTATTTGGTATGAGGGCTGATGCGCACGTACATAGATATGTAGTTCTCAGTAATTCTATCCACGTAGTTAAATGGAAAATTCCGAATAAAAAAAAATTGAATGTACCACACCGTGAGGCCCACTGGTGATTGCATTGCTTCTCTGCTACATTTCGCATTTCCGATTGTTCTACATGTTCGTACATGTATACCTTGACTACTACGGTTTTGCTCACATTTAGTTAATTAATTTAGATTCATCCTTGATTTTCAGTCGGTCATTGGGTCACTGGGTAAGTATTGAAAATAACACATTCGAGCTCAATTGAAGTTAAGCGAATTACATTGATAATATATTTTGGAAATTAAATGAAAACTATGTATGCATATGGAAACTAAAACCACGGCTAGATTGAAAATTGATTTAGTCATGGCAAAGTTTCGAGTATATTTTTACCTTGAAAAAGCTTCTCATAAAACCATTTGCCGTGCGGAGGCGGTGTTAATTGCAGGTCCTTCCATTTGAGTTATAACATCAGGACGCACACAACAAATTGGAGGAGAAACTCCGCCAAACACTTAGCAGGAGTTTAAGCGCAAAAATATTATTTGTATTATAATTAAGGTAAGGGTGAATTTATTTTGAAGATATGCATGAAAAAAATATTTGCTTCGGATGATGGGTAAGTCGGAAAATATTTGGCTGGAAATTAAATTTTTAGTATTATTATTGAATGCGGTTTGGTCAAATTAAATTTGGGAATAAGGATCGTAATAAAGATTGTTCCAGCGTTCATTGAATACTTGAGTCGTGCGACCTCTTACATATTGCATAATGAAGGCACTGGTATATCAACCTTCTCCATACCGAAAGGATGTATAGAGGCTCGTACTTTTCTTGTTAAACCCATATGCGAGCTCTTCAAGCATTCATAGACCACTGGAATTGTCTGGTATGTTACATCTCCTTCTGTTTGAATGTGACCACAGGAATTATAGTGAAGCAAAAATTCCGATACCTCCTCAGTATTTAATTTGAAAGTATCGATACCAAAAACACTTGATATCGAACGAAAAGTATCGAGTATGTACTTGTATTCACTCGTATCGTTTCATTCCTAAGTCTAATAGCCTGCATATCCTTCGATGCCTGTGTTGACTTCTTTAGGTCTAACTGTGGTAGCTGCATCTGGTTTATGCCATCTAATCATATCGAATCAAGAATACTGGAACTTGGTATGGAATTGTGTATACAAAATTTATCAATTGCTCATGGAAAAAATGTGAGTTATTAAAAAAGGAGGCATTCGCCTCATTAAACATACATACTAGAACTTTCTTAATACAAATCTCTGGAAGGATAGAAAATCTCTGGGAGTAGTTTAAATTTGTACTGCCGTACTGACAGAAAAAATATCATTTAATGGAAAGCGGAGAGCCGGCTTCGGCCTAATAATCTAAAGCGCTCATGATGCATACATACTTGAGGCATTTAGCTACAGCACTGAGAAGTGGTATCTTATCAAGGCCAGGTTACTAAATTTCAGTTGGAAATATTAGAAACCGCCGTGGCACCTCCCAGAAGGTTACACGTTCACGCAGCGTATCCCTAGAACCAATTTAAGGTAAACTTTGAGGAATTGATATCTTTCGTATGCCTAGCGTGCAGACGAGATTTTATAATTTCATAGTTTTAAACGGCCTAAATACCTTAACTCGCTTAAAAAATATAGAGCTATAACAAAATGGGCACATAAATAAAATATAACCTCGTTAAATTATTTTTCTTACTCGCGGGTATAAGCTAGTTTTATAAATAAAATGAAAAAAATTCAAAAAATGTTGGAAAGTAGTAAAATTAGGTTTCTGGCACATACGATAGTTTCGCTGAAATGGCTCGATATGCTCTGCTGACTGGCTCTGTATTTTTCACTGGCCTTTGTCTCTGGTCTCCGCATCAGCTTGTTTATTTTGTTTGGTCTTTTTTAATTATTTAGTCAACAACACTCTGACCTCTAGTCTCAGATCATCACCTCTACTCTCTATTTTCCACTTTATTCTTGGTCGCATTCCCTTTTTTCCTCTCTTTTCAGCAAAACCTGAATTACCTTTGGTTGTTTTTCTAGTTCTTTAAAACAATCTGTCTATCGCCTCGTTCTACAATTTCTAGTCTGTGATTTCCCTATCTTTATTTAAATTCCTGGTCTCTATCTCAGCTCGTATCTGTCTATAATGCTTGGTTTTTAATCCCTTTGGTTTATCCTACGAAGTATACATTCACATGTAAGTCTCAAAGTGATTTGGAGAGGCAAAGAAAATCACAAAATAAATAAAATGAATAACTTCAATAAAATCTAAACATTCCCCGGAAATTTTCCACTTCCATACGAACGGAAAGGACGTGACAGCGAAAAGCAACTCAATGGGCGGAAAGGGGTAGCAAAATACTTAAAGCAATTCATATCTAAATATATTACGTATACGCCTACCCCAACAAGCAATATACATATTTATATAATCACGTAAAACACAAACTCAGTGAAGTGAATTGTGAAATACAAAAATAAAAATGCATAAAAAAAAACTAAGCAATGTACGGAAAAAGGCGTTTCCGTTTGGGCGTCCGAATGCTTGGTTGCAGCTACAAAAGCAATGAATCGAAATGAATGGATAACTTATCTTTTGGAGTGCTGGTGTGCTGGCGTGGTAGAGTGGGGTGGTCAGTGGTATTTGTGCACATGGACGTGCTGCGACACTTGCGTCAAAGACAAACACGTGCTGAAGAATCAACTTGGAACTAAGCCAAGTTGCCAGAGTGTTGATATTGCATTAAGTAGAGTGAAGTAAAGCGATTTTAATCATGCAGCAGAGGGACAATGTCTCAGTGCGCTGCTGAACGATTTTTCATTTTTAATTTCAAGCTTAGAGACGTCGCTCGCTCAAAACGTTGCTACAGTTGAGGATCAATTAAACTTGAAGAAAAAAAGAGCTTCTGACACCAATGGAAAATAAAATTTATGGTAATTTGATAAATGGCATAGATGAATATCTTTCGATTTAGAAAATTAATTTAATATTTTGGGAATGCTTTCTCGGCGGACCATGTTTTTAGTATTTAGCGTTTACAAGTTTATTAGTTTCTTTTTATTTTCATTTGGCGCATAAGTGAATGCGGCCCAGTTCAATAAAGCACGTCCGATCTTGGAAAAGGTCCGCCTTTGGTATCTGCAAAAAATGAATGCGGTCGGGTAAAATTACGTTGCACATTGCCATCAGCCTCATTAGAATTGGAAAGTACCTCTGTAAACAGTTTTATAACAAATAAGATTTCAGACAGGGCGACTCCATTTCGTGGGATTTCATTAATCTAACTTTGGAGAAGATTTTAAGTTCTGAAGTACTGAATAGCTGGCTTGGTCATGTCGTAAGATACCTGCGGATGGTAACAGATGTAAGGCCTAATTTGTAATTTCCAATCGGCAGAAGGAAGGAAAGACTCTACATTCCTCGCCGTACTAGGTCTTCTTCTGAGCTCGCTGATAGAGCTGGAAAACTGTCGATTTTTGACTATCGGAAACATCGATGATTTTGTAAGCACTATCGATAGTTTTCAAAACGCAGATGCTACTTGAAGTTAAAAATCGCCGATAAACTTTTTGTCCTTAAAAAAAAGATCGTCATATTTTAGCCATTCTGATCTCATTTTCAATAAAAGTCTTTATGTTTAATTTTTGGGCTGTTTTAATCAAAGTTATAGATAGTGCTGGGCTCATAAAAAATAGCTTTAGTTTATTTACATAATGTAATATTGAATCCTCAGGATTTAGATACGTGCTTGCCGGGAGTCCTATCCGCTTGGACAAGGAGGGGTATGACCAGCTCATGATTTTCTTCGGTAACCATTTTATATGCGAACCAGCACCACGAGAAGTATGGGAACAATGGCACTGCCTTGAGGGAACCGCAGTCTTGGCTGATAAACTGTTTGAAGCCTTTCATGTCAGGGGAAACTGATTGCATTATACCCGTCCAGCTACAAAAACGATATATGTGTCCTATTGTTGGGTCCAACATTCGCCACTTGCGTCGCATGGATTATCTTGTAAAGGATGGTTAATTTTCAAGTAAGGTACGGGATTCCTCGTAATTGCCTGCCGAGAGCTCAACATGTATCGTGTAGTGATAGGTCGGTCGAAGTTGACAGAGGATGCCCTCATACAAAAAGTCTTCACTGTCGGTGTCTGTCTCAACATCGGCAGGGCCTTTAACAATGTAGTACCCGGGGCAATAGTCCAATAGTTGCAGTCAGGTTTAGTTTCAGACCACAGTTGTGTTTACAGGCAAAGGTTGCTGCTATTAGGTAAGCAGTCGATTCGATGCGGTTGGCACTTTGGCGTTTAGGGAAATTAACATCTACTCAGACAGATAGGCGGCAATCAGAGCCCGAATGCGGTACGCTTGCATATTTTAGAGGACTGCGAAGATTCCCTTTCGGTTGCGTCAGAATATTACCTTGTCAAACTTGGATGGGAAACTGTGTGGCTTATGAACTAACCCTCGAATCAGTATCATTGGAAAAGAGAGGGTGGTACTACTTGTGGACATCTCTTTGAAAGATGGGCGTTAACTCAACCCAGCGAACGCTGAGGAAAACCAGAGCATGTACTACTGTAAGGTCTCCAATCCTGATGGTATACCAAATATTGCCAATAACATCCCTATCAGCATTTTCAAAAGTTTTAGTGAATGTCTCCGGGAATATACCTTCCCGAGTAGATGGAAAAGGATGTTCCTACTCCGAAGGGTTGGAGTGTAGATTTATGTGTGTAAGGATTAAGTATTGCATGCAATTAGTTAACTTCAAGTTAAATTTTGTTTGATTATTTTTTTTGTGAGCTAAATTTACGTAACTCGAATTCGAGTGCAAGCCCCTCGTGCATGTGCCAGTTGATATGTCAAAAATGAGGAGACAGTGGTCAATTTCAATACGCACTCACATGTTCAAAGAAGCGAAACAAAATTGGAGAAGCGATTTCCTTCCGTCAAGTGCCAAATCAAATTACGGGTGGTCCTTCCGTTTTCCATTTGTCTGATACTTTTGCGTTGGAAAATCACTTTTATGTACGTCATTTGATATGCACACACATTTACAAATCCAAATACACACGCATGAAAAATATACATACATATACATGCATATATGGATATCAATTCATGTAGATACTAAATATGTAAGTATGTATATTCACATATGGCCATTTATGTATGTCCTTATACACATTTACATACATACATATGTGCGAACATATATGAATGGGTGTTGACTCCTAACTATGTTTTCATATTCCAACCGCATTGTAATGTCTTCATTTTCTTTAATGCTTTCTCAAGACATTCATTGCAATTGTAACCGGCGGAAAATCAAAAAGACATTTGAGCTACTTACTTCCCTTTTTTGTGCTATTTTTTTGCTCGCTATTGGTGTGTATGCTTGTCCATTTCTTTTGGTTTCTCAATTTTGTATAAATTTCACTCTTTTTGTTCTTGGCTTTCCTCACACATGACCGAAAAAGATCAAGAAAAAAGCAGAAAAATGGTTTATGCATGCGTTGCCACATTCCGTCGAGATTTTGCAGATTATATGTAGATTCACTTGAGGTTGCTTTGATCGCATTGTGTTGATGTCCTTTCCGCCATAATTTTCTCTTCTTCCCCTCCTCCTCTATTCTATGCACTCCATTGTTCACTTCATCAGTTTCATCGTTCGCTGTGAATGCATTTGTAAGTATGTAAGTATGTGGCGATTGAAATTGATAGTTTGATTGCAATGAAATATGAGATTGGTAGCGTCAGGGAGGAACTTTTTTATTTTATTTATTTTTTATGAAATACGAAGCTAATAATAAGGAGGGACTGTACGTTTCTAAACGGAAGTTTTACTTTATTTTTTTACTTTAATTCAATGCAATTATGTAATGTGGAATTGATTTACGGATGTCCTTAATTTATACGAGCTAATAACTGGGGCGGAATGGTTCAATATAGTAAAATCCTCAAATCTTTTTGCTTTCTCAGGTAAATTTTTGTGGCCATATTAAGTTTGCAATTTTTGCCTAAATGTTTTAAAATAAGTGGAAAGAAGGGTCATATTTATATCGGAGCGAAATATGTATCTAGTATGGGTGCGTTTAGTAAAATTTCAAGAGGAATAATTTAATAAAATATTTCAACCAATGTGCTTAGGGTCAGTTTGACCCCTTTTTTAGGAGAGTTTCAATAAAATAAATTTTGCGGAGGTCGAGGAGAGAGTTAAAATGTTTTAGAAAATGATTCGCCGAAAAATTTCACTATGGGTATTCACAAAGAAAATTTGTATTCAAAGAATGTAAAAGTCCACACAAAAAAAAAACAAATATGTCCCCATTAAATATGCAACAACTTTTTTATGCTGTCCTAGCCAGCACAAAATCCGAAAAAGGAAAATGCGTATTTTTATCCCCTTACCGATTCCATTTTGCTCGACAGAAACGTATGTATAGAAAAATACCGAAAATGGTTGTGAAACGCATATGTTTTTGGCGGTTTTTCTGAAAGTTTTATAATTGCATTTTTCATTTAATAAGGAACAGAGAAATACATGCCGTATTGGGATACCAAAGAAGGGTTGTATATGCAGTGAGAGGTACCCCTCAGGTAGGAGTGCTTTACCGTTACTATGGCTCATGGTGTTGAACAAACTACTGGTAAAGCTAGACTGTCAGAGAATCAAGGAGTTGGCGCGCCGACTATGTAGCGATACTGGTATCGGGTAAGTTTCCTTCGGTCATAAGTGAAATTATGGAAAGGTCTCTTAAGCCGGTAGAAACTGACCTTATGCTTTTCACAATAAAACGAAATTAACTAATTTTACTAAACCAAGGTTCCGAGGAACGGAGCAGGATATGTCAAACAAGGTGGAATACCTAGGAGTTATTCTGGAACCCAAAATAAAATGGGAAAAGCAACATTGAATAGCGTGCAAGGAAGGCCACGGTGGCTCTCTATGCAGCCAACAGATTATTGGGCAACAGAAGGTGTTTTAAACCAAGAATTGTACACTGGGTCAACACGGTAACGAGGCGCTGGTCTGATGGCCAGCCTTTACAAAGGATTACGTACTTAAAAAGCTAAGCGGAATTCGAAGGTCAGCAGCCGCTAGTGTAACAGGTGCAATGAGATCCTGCCCGAAGGATGTTTTGAAGGTCCTTCTTGACTTATTACCCATAGATATCTTTATCGCTGCTAACAGCGCCATCAGACCTAGGGCCATGGGGTTCTGGAAGGAAATACCGTTCGGGACCAGTTCCATCCCAGACGCACCAACGTCTGAAATTAAAGCCCCATACTACACACGAAATTTCCGAGCCGCAGTGACTGGAATCAAGAAAAGGTCGAGTTCTTGCCGGGCTTACTCTGTCTTTACGGATGGGTGTAGGATGGAATAAGGAGTTTCGTCTACCAGACTACGCAAGCGTTTTCTAGGCCGAAACGTTGACTATTAAGGAGGCAGTAAGGTATATCATCGAGAATGTACCCGCGAGAACGCAGGTGAGCATCCTCTCTGATAGCCAAGCAGTCATTCAGGCACTATCTTCTACCTCTGTTAGATCTGAACTAGTGGATGAATTTAGGAGAGAGCTGGTCTATGTTTCTGATCAATACTGGCCTGTTGGGGTTGATGCCGAAAGGACAGGACGGCCCTTCAATAGATTCCGTCGCAGTTGCGATGACCCGGGCTCAAAAAAGGCAGTCGAACACTTCCTGTGCGAGTGTCCAGTCCTAGAAGGGATGAGGCTAAAGACACTCGGAAAACCATTTCTGCATAAGATTTCAGAGTGCAGCTACCTAATTGCTGGCAAGCTTGCTAATTGCTTATCACCAGGGTGACAATCCACTTAAACCAACCAACCAACACTTTCCTTCTGCACTTTACAGTTGCTTTTCCATGGTTAAAAAAGGAAGCGCTAAAGCTAAAAAATACTAGCACGCTCCTCTGCACGCAAGAGCCACAGCCAACTACGTCTACATGCATTCAAATCTTCAGCTTGAACAACTTAAGTACAATAATTGCTTTCAAATAACATAATTTTCTGTGAACGTTTTCCGGAAACGACAATGAATCAAAATTGCAGTCAATTTCTGTCCGATTCCGGTATTGGAACGTTTTTGGATAAGGAAATGAACGAAAATTATAGTAGCTTTTTGGACGTTTCCAGCAGTTCCAAAAGGTCACTACTAAAGGGCTACTATCACTGAGTATTTAAAATAGTATTATTACCGACTCAATGGAGCTGCTGCCTTGAGGATTTCTGACTGCATTCAGTTTTATTGAAGGAGTCTTCTAATGGAAAAAGCCCCCTGAGGAGGCTAAATGTGCCATACGAGCAACCAAAACGAAACCACAAAATGTGCATATCACAGGCTCCTTGGTGAAACACGGACGGATGAATCCCGCCTCCGGAAATCAAAGTGCTCAAAAGTGAGAAGTGAAGCAGATCTGGCTCCAAATTGGGGAGGGGTAAAGTGTGGTGGAGGGTGGAGTCTTTCGAACCTTTTAAAACTAAAGTTGACGATTACTTTATTTAATATTTAATTACTTTAAAATCAGGCAAAATGACGCCAGGTGTTTAAGCTGTAAGTTCTGTATTTTGGAAGAAGAAAGACTTTTAGAACTACAGATTAAGTAAATACTAAGTTCTTCTAAGACTTCTAGACCTACACACTAAGTAAATAATAAGTTCATCCACTTCCTATTCTCATTTTTCTTATGTCAAAGAGATGTCATCAGATTCGGCCCTATATTTAGGGTCGGATCAGTAAGAATCAAAAGCGCTTTGGAGGCAAATTAGATGTAAGTTCCATATCGAGATGAATTATACTAAAGAGTCGGTGACCTTTCTAATATACTTTCTATGCGTGAAATAACTTCGTCTTTAAGCAACACTCAATCGGAGATTGCAGCCATAAGAGGCTGCCCAACGTGAGGAGCTTTTCTTTCTTGCTTGCTTTCCCCTGGCAGATGACCACTTGATAAGACCATGTATATCAGTGTACAGCTGTTCACTTACCGCCGACCGCTTTACCGTCGTCCGTTGTAATTCTGGGTAGAGTTTCAAGGTGAAGATTAAGATTAAGATTAAGATTAAGTTTAAGATTAAGATAAGAATTAAGATTTAGATCAAGACTATGATTAATATTAAGATTACGCTTAAGATTATGCTTAAGATTAAGATTTAGATTAAGATTAAGGTTAAAATTTATATAAACACTAAGATTAAGATTAAGATTAAGATTAAAATTAAGAATACGATTAAGGTTAAAAATAAGATTCAGATTTAGATGAATACTAACATTAACATTTAGTTTAAGAACAATCTTTAAATTTAGATTTATACTGAGATTAAGATTATTTTTAAGAATAAGATTAAAATTAACAGAAATCAGCTTCTGAATGGCTTTAAACCGTGCAGCACCTGACGATTAAGGGCCGGTTGTTCAAAGTCTGGTTATCACTACATGCCGGTTAAACATCACTATCGACGTTTTCGACATCATGCATATAACATGTGATTGTTATATTTTAACCGGAGGTTCTACCTCCGATTTGTGAAAAAATATGAGCCGCTGAAAAAACTGTCAACAGACGCAGTTTTTATCGTATCAACTCTTTAGAATTTGCATAAGGAAAAAATACGCGCTCAATGTCAATTTAATTTGATAGCAAGGCAGTAAGGTTTTTTTTCAAAATATCGATTATTCATTGAGCTCCACAAAAAATGCAAACGGTCTCAAAGGCAAACACATACGCATATCAGTATACATATTTTCAAAAGCACCATTTATTAAAATTTTTTTGCTACAACATACATATGTATATATTTATGTATTAAACTATTATTATATTATTTCCGTTCGTCATCCAGACGTCACTCACAATTTGCCGCATTCATTCAAATATTTCGCATCAGTAAAGTGACACCATCTACTTTGACTGACACAACTGACAAACGAAATGAGTATTTAAATGATTGATTTGCCATATACATAGTCGTATTTGTTGGCGCAGCTGCTGCAATGAATTGGCTGAGGGGAATGATGATGCAACAGTTAGTGGCATGTGGCAAGCATGCATTTGACGGCAGTGGCACTGTGCATCAAATTTAAGTGAGTACACAAATTCGGTTTTATTTATGTGCATTTTGTTTTAGCTTTTTATTTTATTTTTTGCCACACTCACGCTGCAACTTTGTTGTCAATGACAGTAAATGCAGCCGCATTGCAACTTGGTGCAGCTATTTTTATGCCACAATATGCAATGCTGTACATAGACTAATAGCTGCATTCAAATAAAGCTCAACGGCTTACAAGTAATACTTGATGTAAAAAATGCTTTTGCAAATGTGCAAACAAGAAAAATCGTTTATCATTTTCACCGAATTCCCATTGGAAATATTGTTTAGGGGGGATTAAACCCTTTTGTTCGATTGTTGTAACGATTAATATAACATACATACATTTTTTTAATATTTAGGTAACAAACTTTCAATGAAAGCTACAGATTTTGCGCCGAAGGAGGCTACAACCAAATAAATGGAAGGATGAGTGACTATTGGTGAAGTCTTCACAGCAAACTGAAGCCCACATATACGAACTTAGAATAGGGGTTTAAATCGATGTCTGCATGCCTTCGATTTGCATGTTTAGTCTACAGAGAAAACAACTGTTGCTATCATAGAATGCTATGACAGGTCCTGGAAGACCTCGCTACCGGAAACACCAAGGTTCGCTTATGGTAAAAAACTCTCACTTAACCAGATAAAACTGTCTTTTGTTTAAGGACTTGGATAGGGAGGGAAAACAGGAATGTTAAAGAAAACAAAAAACATAGTGGTAGGAAAGCGCTGCGTGTCTACTCTCTTAACCCGATGCCAGCTTTTCAAAAGTGCCCTATATTGATACCGAAGTATTTTGGCGCTATTGAGAGAGCAGTCTTTGGCACAGTTACATTCGCGCCAAACAAGGGGTGGGTTTTGGGGTTCATATCCCCTAATTTTTGATTTTGCCTTAAAAACTATCAGAATAATCTTTGTGCAGTTCGCGTGTTATGTTAACTTACTCATTTTACTTCTATATAAAGCGATATTACAGTATTAGGGCATAATATTTAGTAAATCTGCGTTTTTAGTTTTTTACCAGGTAGTCAGGATTTTTTCCAAAGGACCATAGATTATAATATACATATTTCAAAAAGTTTACACAAAATATAGATATATGGGTATCAAGTAAAATAAAAATTCAAAACAAGATTAATTTAACTTTTGTTTTTAATTATCTTTTGGAACCTGTAAAAAGGTCCTTTAAAAATATTTTCCTTCAAGATTTTGAATTTTAAATGCATTTTGAATAATCTTAGTTCAATTTGAATATCATAAATATATATAAAGCTATTGAAATATAAAAATTGCAAATGTTTTTTTTCTTTAATTAATCTTTTCGAAGTCCTTGAGAAAATCCTGCCATCCTATTAAAAATTTAAAGATGCAGATTTACTAGAAATGTGTTGATATCGAATTTTTCTCATTTCCAAAGTTTTCATGGACGATTTGGTAGCCTTAATTCAAGTTATTAACTAAAACTTCAACTGAAAAACGGCTCGGGTTATTGTTATCCTACACCCATAAAGCTTCATACATACGCTATTTAGGCCAAAAAGCAAACGTATAGAGGGTATGAATATCAAAATTTGCAAACACATTTTTTCCATACATTCTAATGTACTTATATAATGACAAACATCATTCAATTAGAAACTATTTTCTCGCAGATTTCTAAATCGCATTAAATGATTGTTATTGTGTGTAAAAAAAATTTTAGAAGGAGCGGCGTGTTTTTATTTTTCGATAGTTGGTGCAGCGAGTTAAAGCTATCCTATTTATGGTCAAATTTGCATCATATTTAGTAACTTTGTAGCCCAATCGTGTGATGCAAAAGTATTGGGCTTAGAACCAATCTTCAAAAAAAAAGAAGGTGTAAAGCCGCCTTTAGAGGAAGAAATATTATATTTTGTACTTACTTAACCTCTACCAATTCTAATGAAAAAATAGTGGTTTATGTACACTGCCGGCAAAAAGTATTGGCACAGCAAATTTTTCACAATATATGCAACAATTTATTTTCTAAAATTTTTCCCCCAATTAATAATAATAGATTGGCGCTTACACATATGTTAGTGTTTGGCCGAGCTTCTCCTCCGACTTTTGGCGTGCGCATTGATGTTGTCACACAAAGCGGAGGGGCCTACAGTTTTACACCGACTCCGAACGGCGATTGTTGCTTTGACCATGGTTTGAACCCAGGCGTTGCAGAGTGGAAGCGCGCACTGCTTACACCACAGCGGCCGAACAATTGTTTATAAAAATATGGTTCATTTTATAACGAAACATATTAAAATATAATTCCTAAACTTTGTGCAAAACTCACGAAAATTTAGCAGATTTTCATGCAAATTTTAATATTTTAAAGTACAAGTTTTAAGTAGCTAAGAATTACAGTTGATTTTTGACAATTTTTTTTCACATAATCTCTTCCATACAAAATTTTTTTTCGAAAATACTTTATATGGAAAAAGTGCAAAATACCTTCAACAAAAAAAATCACAAAAATCACGGCGATTTTTGACTGACGCCGAACTTACACTTTTCTTACTGGAATTTAATGGGCTGCAAAACCGCATACTCAAAAAAATTCTAAAAAATCTGATTAAAAAGTTGGAAATTTGCTGAATTTTCGTGAGTTATGCACAAAGTTTAGGAATTACATTTTTATGTTTTTTGTTGTAGAATGAACCACATTTTTATAAAAAAGTGGCGGAAAAATATTTGAAAAAAAAATGTATGCATATATTGTGAAAAATTTGCTGTGCCAATACTTTTTGCCGGCAGTTTATGTAGATGGCTCTTGAAATGACAAAAAAAAAACTATAACAGCAATTAAACGAATACAATGCAACGGGATGCATAGTTATGGAAATAATTTTTCACACACCGAATCGTTTTTTGATAGATGTGAAATGTAATTGAAATCTAAATGCCAGTTTGTATTGCTGGAGTTTAAAAATTCTATTCATTTTGCTCTGCACCTTAATAGCGAGGCAATGCCGTGGTACTCCAGCATTTTCCATAAATCAAATGGCAGCTGGATAGAAATGACAGCAGCTGGACTTAAAAAATATAAAACAAAATTAAATGTTGCGGTAAATTAAATAGCAATACACAAACTTTTTTTAAATTAATTTAATCCACTTTTTCATATGCGAAATTTAGTGTAGTCCTCGAAATAAAAAGTGTGAAAGATGTAAATTGTGTGTGCGAATTGAGTAAAGAAAATAAGTAGAATATAAAGCGGTATAAATACACATATGTATAAAATTATTGACAAATGAAAGAATTATATCTGTGGCATTTTGATAAAAGAACGTATCTCGAGTTAGGCTATTGTCACTTTAAAGCAATATTTATTGGCAGTTTAAGATGGCCGTTTAATATAAGTTTAATAAAAATAAACAATTTTAAAAAAGAAGCTTAAGTCACACGCTAATGATTTTCGGTTCCCTATTGTATTCTAAAAGTTTATTCGTTTATGAATTCCTAATGCTGAATTTCCACTGGGCATTAAATGACAAAAATTACAAATTTCAATGTCGGCCATTAAAAAATAATCGTGCCATTACATTTAAATTAGCCATTAAGTTCATTTCCACTTGAAATTCTTTTAAATGGCATACATTTTTTGTCAATTCAATGCCTAGTGGAAATTCGGCATAATTTAAAGGGTTCTGCAATTGAAATTTATCAAATTCTATAAGACGAAAGCAATGGCAATTGCCAGGATAAGCTCGAGAGTTTGACCTTTCTCGAACAGAGACGAATTATATTTCTATGGGCAGAACAGTCTCTTGCATCTGAGTAAACACACATTTAGTTAACCATGTATATATATATATATATATATATATATATATATATATATATAGTCTAAGCAGTCTGCGTGACCGATGCTAGTACATACAGTGACTCAAACAAATGACCACGTGTTGATTTTTTTTTAAATATTTGTAATGTGTTTCGGGAAATTTTTTTTGTTATTGTTCTATAAAAATATTGGCCAAGCTTCAACCAAAACCATGTAAAGTACTATTTCAAACTTTACTAAAAATTTAAGAAAATTCAAAAAATTTTCATTCAAATTTCAACTCTGTGAATGCTCATAACATGCAGTTTAATTGCCCATAACATTTTAGTCTGATGAAATGCAAGTTTCAAACGGATAAAAATTCCTGTTGATTTTTGAGAATTTCCTAAAATATCACATTTAAAACTGAAATTTTGATGAAAATTTGTTGAATTTAGGGGAATAGAGAAATTTGTTTTTTCTTCGCGAGGACAAATTGGTATTGAAAACGCCATTTCAAGTATTTTTGTTTATGAAGTAAATTAAGCGAAATTCGATGATGTGGTGGTGTATATATTACTCTTCAACATATAAAGTTTTTAAAAATAAATATTGTAAATTTTCAAGGACATTTGAACAAAATTCTAAAACGAAATTTTCAATGCCTATTCATCCTTGCGCACCAAAAACTGTAATCTTCTTTAACTCTACAGAATTCTCTCTTTTGATAAAAACATCGTTATTATACATTGCATAGAATTGGTTAAAATATTTTTTTGGTTAATCATATCTTTGAAATTTCAAAATCCTTTTAAAAATCTTGACGTAAGAGTGATACCAACGGTGATCATATTTATGAGAGCCAAATACGGGACAAAAAATAATTTGGGAAATTTTTTCCACACTGTTTTCCCTGTAACAGTGTGCTTATAAATCATCACAAATTTATAGGATAATTTTCTCAAGAGTTTTACCCCGTAAAATTTGTTAAAAAAAAGAAACGTTAAATTTTAGTATAATAAAGTGCAATTTTAAGTCGGTAAGGCTTACCTCTAATTTTTGGCATTTTTCTTATACAAAGTAAGTATGTTCGACCATTTTATTTTTTTTTGAAAGAGAAGTAAATGAGCAGCTTTTTCCACTCGCACTTTATTATACTCAATTTTAATGGGCTATAAAACTGCAAACCAAATTTTTTTTTAAGATTCTAATTAAAAAGTTAGAAATTTTGGCGAAACATTGCAGAATTAATTTTTATAGTTTTTTGCACAAAGTTGGAAATGTGGTATTATATGGTTTTTGTTAGGAAAAGAGCATTACTTTCATAAAAAAAAATAATAAGCATTAAATAAACTAAGGAAAAATAACCAAAACCTACTAAAATGTCGAAATGAATCACAGGCATTCAGATTAGAAAATAATAATTGTTTATAAAGAAAATTACGATCATATACCAACATCACTTGAAACACGTTCATAGGCATGCAATTTTAATGGGCTGTTAAGGCGTCGGAACACCGAATACGGGACAAATACAGGACATTAAAAGAAATACAGAACATTTGGCGTTCCGTATAAAATAAATAAATTACCAGGACAATGGGTCAAAAAAGAGGACTGTCCTGTATAATACAGTACGGATGGTCACCGTAGTGATACCCGTAAAACTCATTTTTTTTTTTTATTTACATATATTTGGCCGCTAGTTTTGCGAGTATGTATATATATTGATTTTTTCGAACTGTTGGATGGAATTAGAATCAAAATATTCTTAGACACGATTGCGTATACGTCATACGCTAACTTCTCGCGGAGTAGTCATTTATTGCGAAACTGAAATACTTACATGCACACAACCTTATTTAAAAAACAGCTACATATGTGCACCTCACTTGAAATGTAAATTCGGAAAATATTAAACCTCCGTGGGTTATTATTATACTTATGTAGCTAGTGTGACAGCTAGAACAACTAAAAAGAGCATGAAATAGAAAGAAAAACAAAAACATAATAGAAGAAAGTAAAACCTAAGCAATTTGCGAAGCTGTAGAACGCAGTCAAAAAGTTAAAAAGTTATTATAAACAAATATGACAGAAAAATATTTGCAATTTTCAAGCTTGACACGCGAACAAATGTTTTCATTTCCACTCAGTTATTGTTTTCACTGCGATTTTTTTTTACTGTTGGTTTTCTTAAGCTTAAGGTCGGTGTTATGATTTATGCCCAACAAATGCAAACAAGCGTAAAACAATTTGTTGACGCGGCTAAAAACACAGAAGACCTTTTTATCCTAGTGAGGGTGATGTGGCCGCTAGTCGAAAATGGATGTGGCTGTATAAGCATGTGTTTTTATTTAAGCGCTTGTGTTTATACGATTATGTAAATATATCACTATTTCAGCGTATCCTTATCAACTTTTAGCGCACACTTACATACTTGTATATTTGATTTCTTTTTAAATCTCGTTGACTTATTGTTGGACGAATGTTGGCAGTTATTGCGACCATTTGTCAGCATCATCAAGCTTAATTTCTTTTTATACATACATACTTATATGAACATTGTATACCTTTCTTGAATTGAAGAACAAATTTAAGTTACGTGAAAATCGAGTAAACAGAGTCGTACTAAATATGTGGAGCAAAAAAAAAGAGATATCCTAATCCGTCATGGAACTATACCAGCTGATAATGATAAAGATAGATTGGTGGATTTAAGAGAGGATGTGCACTGGGACCTTGGGTCTATTGCGCGCTCAGTGTTCATCACAAAACCTCGGAACCTAACAGTTTCCGGGACGGAAGAGAGTGTCTGGTGTATCTATTTTATTTTCGCGATAGCATCGTATTCTAAAAGGAGCCATGTCCCAAGTGGGCTCACAGCCTACAATCACCCGTTAGCAAACCTGTTATATACATACATACATATATGGTAAAGCTGCCTCTTGGGGTTGTAACTTCCCAAAAGTTTATTCGCCTGCCTTCGTTCAGTTGTGTCCTCCCAGTGATCTCACTCGGGGTTAGAGCTTTAAGTGCAGCCTGACTTTCGCAATGTGCTGTCTCCTTAAATGTCTCTGCAGAGTCCATTCCGCAAAAGATTTGATGATATAAACTCCCGCTTGAAATATGCTAAGGTAGTTCCCCAATCGAATGGATATCTTGGGCTTAGGGCCTTATATTCTTGCCCCTATTTCTTAGGCAGTTTCAGTCGTCAAAACGCCTTATCTATTTTTTCCCATTCCAGGCCGTTGGACTACCTACATACATATGTCGGTCGGTCTTGAACCTTTTCTCAAAGGCTTTTCTCTTAACCATGTCGTCCCTTTTTAGCTGGGAGGGCTTTATTAGTCAGTCATGCAGGTGCATGCCTACGGCTGCTATCTGAAGGCGGTCCTCTCGTACTCTGCGTCCATCCACCATAAAATTTTGCAGTCAAGAATTACCTCTAAGTTATATTAGGTTAGAGCGGCTGCTACCGCGCAGAGCACGAATGCATTCCTAGGCTAGAAAGGGCCGTTATGATTACTATGGCGGAAGACATTCGTTTTTTACCCTGCCTTAATAATTCAACTAACGAGCGCATTTTATATAGTACAATAAAATGTATGCTAAGTTTAGGTCGGCGACCCACTGCATAGAAACAAATATGCCTATCTTCCAGGAAGATATAATACCCACGCTCTTCACAGCCTAACAAGGAAATTTAAGAAGTCGTTGTAAGAAAAAGAGGTGGCGGTGGGATGATTCTTGGACGTGGAGGGACAACACGGAACACTTTCTAATAGACAATTGCGACCGGCGAAAAGGGGTTGATGACACTCAAGCCATTGTATAGCAAACGTCCTTTAATCCACAACCGTTACATCCACTCTAGAATATGAAATAGTTCTATTCTTAGCTACGAAAAGTTGTCGGTAGCGGGGAGTGATCTTCCCTCTATTATGGCCCATCGTAGTAGACGAACTACTCTGGCTTTTTAGCGAAAACAATTTCGACGTTCAGGGGCATGACATTGTCATCCCAATCAGAGGTAGGTTCGAAGTCCTACAGAATGCTCTGAACATCGTCGCTAATTGCTGAATTATGGCAGATATTCTCGCCAGAAAAGGGGTTACAAAGGGGTTCAAAAGCCATTCACTGGTCTGACATGAAGCTCCGTTAATGAATAATAGCAATGAAATATAGCAATCTGGATGAAGAATGAAACGCAACTTTACTGGACATATACGGAAGGTAACAGTGAAGCTTGTGCAACGAAGAACAGGAAGCAGCAGAGCACGTTATGTGCCACTGTTAAGCCCTCACTAGGACCAGACTGCGTTTCCTAGGACCACCGTAACTACCAGTCCCTAACAAACATACATACAAACAGAGCAAGTTAAATAACGGGTGATTTTTTTCAGGTTAGGATTTTCATGCATTAGTATTTGACAGATCACGTGGGATTTCAGACATGGTGTCAAAGAGAAAGATGCTCAGTATGCTTTGACATTTCATCATGAATAGACTTACTAACGAGCAACGCTTGCAAATCATTGAATTTTATTACCAAAATCAGTGTTCGGTTCGCTTTACGTCCGATTTATGGTCTACATAATCGACCAAGTGAGCAAACAATTAATGCGATTGTGACCAAGTTTCGCACTCAGTTTACTTTATTGGACATTAAACCAACCACACGAATGCGTACAGTGCGTACAGAAGAGAATATTGCGTCTGTTTCTGAGAGTGTTGCTGAAGACCGTGAAATGTCGATTCGTCGCCGTTCGCAGCAATTGGGTTTGCGAAACACATTTCGAACCGAACACTGATTTTGGTAATAAAATTCAATGATTTGCAAGCGTTGCTCGTTAGTAAGTCTATTCATGATGAAATGTCAAAGCATACTGAGCATCTTTCTCTTTGACACCATGTCTGAAATCCCACGTGATCTGTCAAATACTAATGCATGAAAATCCTAACCTCAAAAAAATCACCCGTTATAAGCTTTATGGTGAACGAAAATACAGTTTGTTTCACTGTGTATACCTAAAGTCAGATGCCGCGGAAACACAGCGTGGCAAATGAAAATGAAAAAGCGTAAATAAAGCAGTTAAGCCACACTGTACATCTAAATGGCACACAGCCAAAGGACCTCGCGAGGTGCTTCCTCCTTTAAATGTAATCTAATCTAATCTAATCTAGGTCAGCAAAGAAATCTAAAGAGTACTTGTTGAAGAAGTGGTTGCGCGTTTTGGCTCAGGAGGAACAGTGCCGCTGCGGAAAATTCGTTGGCTGGCTGGTCGAACCTTTTTCCGTGCGTGTCTGTTGATTATTCCGACATCTAACCTGGGAAAACGATGGTGATATCCATTAAACCGTTTAAATAAATTTTTTTGAAAAAGGGCTTGGTAGTATGGCAAGTAGTTTTCGCAGCTCACATGGTAATTACCTCCTCGATAAGCTCAGCCTATAATCTGTGTTTCCAGGAAGTGCGGGCATACCATCTTGAGCAGAATTCAGTTAGGATATTTACGTCCCCTTCCTTGCCAGGCTGTACAGTTTCCCGGAATTACACTGTATCCAGGAACGCATATAATAGTCAAAGAGCATTTTGTTGTCAGCAGGTTAAGAATCCTTCTGAATTCCAAGGGGCAACCTTGGAGCGGCCGCCCTTATGGGGTTTAACTCTGTTAAAAATGCTACAGCGGTCTGGTAAGTGGAAACCGAGGTTTAGTACGAGTTCACTAGATTTAAGCCTGCTACCAACTCTTTTGTTAAGCTTGGAACCATCTATATATAAATATGTATAGCCTGGGTTTAAGTCTGTGGCAACTTCCCATTCGTTTCTCTCTACAATTCTTATGGAGATTATGTTGTCTACACTCAGTAGAGGAGTGGTGTAATATATTTGTTGCAGATTATCGGTAGAGTTCAAGAGTTCAAGAGTGTCTTTGCATGCCCGAATCTCCTCTCTCTCCACGGCTGGATCGTATTAAATGTGAACGCCATACAGTAGAAGAGGATGGGTCTCATCATCTCGCATATTCATGAGGTTTTATTTCCCATTTTGTGTTTGTGTGCGGTAATGACCTTCCTGGAGCGGTCTTCGATATTACACTTCCAGTCGAGTTCCTTGTATACAATGATTCCAAAATAATTGAACTCGTTTGGAGGGTAAGTTCCACCCTGTTTAAGGTAAAAGGTTTGAGGGGAGGAATTTTGTACTTCCTGGTATTCCGCGTATCCCTTTATGGTCAATCCATTTTCAGTCGTCGATACGATTTCATGAAGCGCCATCTCCGTGCATTTGCTCTAGCAATGCTGATTCGAGCAGAGATGGTAATTTTCATATTCCTCCGGATTGATGAATATGAATTAGCCTCTCTTGAGTTAAAAGAGAGAATAAATTGAGGCTTATAGGCTTGAAGACTTTCGATTTCGCATGAGCGGTCTTGCCCCCAATTTTGAAAAAAGACCCATAGATAAGTTTTTTACATAAATCAGTACAGATTTCTATCTATTTTCCGCTATAAGAGCCTAGGAGGTTTACCCATATGGTGAAAGGATTAATAGCTGTTTGGCAGGGTTGATGTTTAGACGCACCATGCCACACCATCTCTTGGTTAGAATGAGTGCTCTTTGTGTGATGTCACAGGGGATATTTTTCAATTGGTCCCTTACTTTTATTACTATGTTGGATTGTGATGAAAATTTTGCCTTTAGAGAAACTCCTCTGAGTATTTTCCCTTACTTTACAATGATATATTTTTTCCCCCAAAAGCTGTGATAGAAGCGAGATTTTCGTGAATCTTTTGAAATGGCTTTATTCTCTTTAATTCGAAAATCTGATTCCATATCAATAGTTAGTGATTGGAATAAAGCCATACATGGAGCCGCATACACTTACGTCCTTAATAACGCCACACTACTTTTTAAAACTTTTACTATACCTTTTTGCAACAGCTTCTTCTCCTTTCCGTTCACACTTTTTTATTTGCATTTTGGCCAGCTTACTCAAATAACCGCTGTGACATTTTAGCAAATTTCACCCCAGCTGTCAGCACAATCTGCCAAGCGCTGTCCATGTCCAAGTACATGCATACACTGGATACAATCATAAATTGTGAGCATTGCATATATCATTTGAATCATTGATTATCCGTTTTGCTGGTTTCTATTTCTAATTTTTTTTTCAGTCACTGCTCGCTGCTGATTTACTATCTCATTTCCTAGCTACGTGGAAGCTATCGCAATTCTTTTCACTTTGTCCTTTTTCATTGCTGCGTATAGACGGCATTAAGTTGTCAAATATTTGCTGAAATATAAATTTCAAATATTTGTTTTTCTGCTACTTTTTGGGTTTAAACGAAGCATGGTTGGTGGGGTATTGGGCGATAGCAAGTAAATATCAATCAATTTTGGGCTAATTTTATGGCATGAGACGGTGAGCTGACGAAATCGGTAATCAAACAATTTTTGGTTACTTGTGCAGAGGAGCTATTTGAATAGAAAGAGAGGAGATTTACCTTTTCAGCTCTATGCATTCTCCTTTGCTTATCTTAATCTCGTTATGTCAAGTAATTTTCGTGCAAGAAGTTGAAAAGAATCACCGAAAAACCTGAAGGTTTCATTTATTTTTTGACATTCTTTAAGTCATTTAAGAGAATCAGTTCTGAGAGTGGTCCTTTAGGTACTCCTTTAATAATATTCCTCACGCAACCTTTTTGAAGGAACGGAAATGTGAAAGTGTGTATCATTTATATTGACACTTGTTATTAATCAAGAGCACCTGAGTATAAACACTCTCACGAATGCTTCAAAATAATAAAGAATCAGGCCCGGATTTTCAAAGCGGTTCGGATTTTTGCGAAGATTTTGCTAATGTGATAAATTTAATAATAATAATAATATATAATAATAATTCACATAGTTATTATATGTAAATCTATATGTATATTAAAAAAATTTTGCTACCATTCGTTTGGCCAAACAACATTAAAAAGATATTTTTCAAAAGATGAGGACAGTTTGTATGGTTTCAAAATTGGTTGAAAATTACGGGCATACTCGTCCTCTAAAAACTTCCATATTTGTGTATATTTGTTGGTGCAATCTGTTCAATTTGACTTGTTTTCCCATTTTGTTTTACTTCATATTTTTAATTCAACTTTGTAATAAAGATAAATGTGAAGATGGAGAATGATAAAGGAAAAATTGAGGATAAATATGAAAATGAAAACAATGATAATACATAAAATACATAAGCATTAGAGTAACTGAAAGGGTAAAAAAATTCATTGTAAGTTTTCGATATGAATCAAAGTATATCCAGTCATCAGAAATTTAGTTAACGAAAGTTATCAAGTTTCTTATCGCTGAAGTTTATAGTTTTCGAAATATATCGGATCATCCATGTTTATTGAGTTATGGGAATGGATCGATCCATTGGAATTCATCAATGTTTATTCAGTTATCGAAATTTATCGAGACGCAGGAACTTAGTTGTCGATATATACCGATGGTTATCTAGCTATAAAAATTTATTGGTTTATCGAAATTTGAATGATATTTATGGAATAATCAATATTTATTGAGTGGTTAAAATTTTTAGAGTTATCGAAGTTTATCGAGTAATCGAAATTAATCAAGTAGTCGTGATGTATGGAGTTTTTTTCAAATTATCGAGTTAACATATTTATTGATTTATCAAAATTTGTTGGTAGCTATCGAAATTTGTCGGTTTATGGAATAGAATTGTGTAGAAATTTAATAGTATATCAGGTTATCGACATTATTAAAATTACATGAATTTTATCAAGTTACGAGAGTGTAACGTGTTATCGAGAGATGTGGAAATGTATAGGGCTATCAAAATCGAGTTATCGAAATTATCGAAATTTATCGAGACGCATGAACTTAGTTCTCGAAATATACCGATGGTTATCTAGCTATAAAAATTTATTGGATTATCTAAATTGAAATGATATTTATGGAATAATTAATATTTATCGAGTGGTCAACATTTTTTGAGTTATCGGAGTTAATCGAGTAAACGAAATTAATCAAGTAGTCGTGATGTATCTAGTTTTTTTTCAAATTATCGAGTTACCATATTTATTGGTTTAACGAAATTTGTTCGTAGCTATCGAAATTTTTCGGTTTATGGAATATAATTTTTTTGAAATTTAATTGTATATCAGGTTATCGACATTTCTAAAATTACATGAATTTTATCGAGTTACCAGAGTGTAACGTGTTATCGAAATTTGTAGAGAGATATGGAATTGCATAGAGCTATCAAAATCGAGTTATCGATATATATTGAGATATGTAAATTTATGAGTTAAGTACACGTAAAATTGCTAAAAAATTAAAGATTGCACTATTCGCAAGTTTGCAGGGTTTTAATCGGTACAAATAAGGCCTGGCAGTTACGACAACATCAGGGAGCGGGGGTTAGCATGGTCAAAGTGATAAAAACAGTGCTCGGAAGGTCCTCAGTGCGTTTTCGTGAGATCCGAAGATTTTGTCGCGTTATGTTGCAAAGTCCGTTCGGAGATCGCAGTTTTTCGTACAAAAGGTAAAGCGGAAAGCTTCATTGAGATGTTCTACAGCTCAAACAGCGCCAATCCGAGGCGCAAAGTAGAATGTTACAGCGAAATCCCGCATTCGGAAGATGTATGAATTCTAAATTAAAAAATACAACTGCATTCTTATGGGCTACGAAACCTATTGCTATAAAAATTCAAAATATACTGCAGGTCAAGATTTTTATACTGGTGCAAGTCGTCAAGATGCCCCTGAAAGTTGTAAGCTGAAAGTGAAGTCCAAATTTCCAAAAACCATATGGTTTGGCAAGCTATGTGTTCCTGCGGCCGTAAGAGCAGCCCTTTTTTCCCATCCGGGACAATGAATGATCAAGCTTATCGGGATGAGTGCCTCAAAAGGCGTCTTCTGTCATTTATCATCAGATAAGGAGTAGGCCATCGTTCTAGGCGGACATGGCAACCTGCCACTATGCCAACGACACATTGCCGTGGTATAATGCAAATAACATCAATTTTGTACCTCACGACTGAAATCCACCCAATAGCCCAGAGCCACGTCCTATTGGGGAATATTGGTCAATTGTCAAAGGAATCTTGAAGAAAACAGGTGAAAGAGTGAAAATTATTGAAGAGTGCAAAACAAAGTAGTTGTGCGCATCGCGTAATGTCGATGATGCAGTCGTGCAGAACATGATGGCGCGTGTGCGATGAAAATACCGATCACTTGCATATGGAGCAAATAATAACTAATATTTTAACATTTTAATAACATCTAAACTTCCAAGTTATATAATACAAAAAAAAAATAATTTCAAAGCCTTCTAGTTTGTTTCTGGTAGTAATTTCTAAGTGTCGCAGTTTTGGTGTGTTCACCCTTTAGTGTACTATATATATAAATTTTTGTATCCCTTATGCCTTTTAAGCCGTTTTGATTTCACGAACTTATTTTCTTCTCCTCCCGTGTCTTTATTAACGTTTCAAACTTACGTTTACTCTATGATATGTTTGCTTTAATCTTATGCCACTCCATGCCATCTTTTTTCAATAATATTCTCCAATTTCTGTTGCCTTATGTTTTGTGAGATCTCACCTTCGCTTTACTACAATAAGCAGTCGTAGGACTCTTCTTCTGCATAGCAGCTCTTTGCTAATGGAACTAGTCGAGCTTTAGCATTTTTTCACATTTTTTATAGTATTTTTCACCTAATGAGTTAAACGATACAAGCAAACCTAAAGCAAATTTATCGCGGTATTATATTTTCCTTTTTATATTTATCTTTTTTATTCCTTCGAGTTTAACCAGCTACAAATTTCTTCTTTATGCATTGAAGAGAATTTATTCTTATTATTCACACTTGCTTTGCTGCACACATCAAATTATTTGCACACTCATCAGTCATTTTGGCAACATTTTCTTTTCTACGTATCTTCCTTTTTTTTTTGCCTTTTTCTGCAAGTTTCTTAGCTAATTTTTTACCAACTACATATGCCTCGTACCGATGTTTGATATTTAAAGAAAGAAAAAGCTGTTTGCTTTCAATTTACAATTTTTCTTATTTAGATAATAAATAGTATCACTTGCTTGTGTGTTACTAAGTTTAATTTTTTATTTTTCTGCGAACTACTCAATAAATTTCATGTTCATTGCTGCAAGCTGTTCTTGCCCTTTTTTTTTGCAGAAAAACATAGGCTATTTATTTTTTTTCCTCCAGACTAAAAATTAAGTTTGTTCGCTCAAGAAAAGATTTAATACACTAAATATCTTCTTCTTCTTCTTGATTGGCACTGTAACCGATTAAGGGGTTTTGGACGAGTCCAACAAAGCACAACAGTCGTTTCACTTCTGCGCCAACTGTGTGTGCTGGACGAGCTGGACTTCAACCTAAAATTACCAAACTTAGCCTTGATTGAGGTAACGTGAATCGGGACATAAATGATCAGTGGGGGGACTCCATTTCCCAATCACCTCCTACCGTTGCGAAAAAGGTTTTCGGCTATTACCAATCGCGTAGAAACAACTGGTATGACGAAAAGTGCCACGCAGATGCTGCAGAAAAATACGCAGCATACAAAGCTAACCTGCAGTCAATGGCGACACGTGCGACTATTCAGCGATACCGGGAAAAAAGGAGAGAAGAGAGACACCTCTTCAAGAAAAAGAAAAGAGAGACAGAAAGGCGTGAGTGCGAAGAGATTGAAATGCTGACAGGTAGGAATGCGGCTCTAAAATTCTTTCAGAAAATAAGGCAGCAATTAAACGGTTTTAAGACCGGGGCTAACTCCTAAAAAGATGGAGATGGAAATCTGGTAGCAGATGTCCAGAGTACACTTGAGATATGGAAGGAATACTTCTC
Organism: Rhagoletis zephyria; assembly: GCF_001687245.7. Taxonomy (NCBI): domain Eukaryota; kingdom Metazoa; phylum Arthropoda; class Insecta; order Diptera; family Tephritidae; genus Rhagoletis; species Rhagoletis zephyria. Next base: position 585,084 of record NW_016157141.1, on the reverse strand, counting down.
AACGCTTTGTTTGATGAAGGAGACCCCGAACCAATATATAGCGACGAAGCTCACGTCCATATACTTAACAAAGACGAGGTGAGAACAGCAATAAGGCGGCTTAAGGACAACAAGGCCCCCGGAGCCGACGATATTCCCGCTGAAGACCGATGTTGCCGGCGAATGCAGACGATATTGATATCGTCGGTCTCAAATAAAGGGACGTAACTGCAGAAGTTTCCAGTTTGGAAAAAGAAGATAAAGAGGTTGGTCTAGCGGTGAATGAAGACAAGACAACGTACCTCCTCGGCAACATATAAAGAATCCACGGATTATGGACATACGTCACTGTTGTCAGCTATAACTTTGACGTACTGCAGGACTTCGTCTACCTAGGATCCAGCATAAACACCACCAATAATGCCAGCCTGGAGATAAAGCGAAGAATAACTTTTGCCAACAGGTGCTACTTTGGGCTCAGTCCGCACTTTGAAAGCAGAGTTTTCGCTCGCGAACAAAAATTATTCCCTACAAGCTCTCATCAAGCTCGTCCTTTTTGGGACGCAACTTTTAAGATGGAATGACGAACGCTATGAGCTTTTTAACGACATGGACATATGTAGTTAAGCGCTTGGACATGGTGTATGTCGATGACTCCGGTGAAAAGACCCTTAGACTCCGCACTCATGGGTGGAGAACGAAAACGAGGGCGCCCACGAACAAAATGGAAGGATCTGTCTGCACTCGAGGTGAGCAACCGGCACAAATTCGCCCACGAGAGAAGTAGGAAGCTTTTTGGTCTCGGCCAGACCGACAAACGATTGTAGTGCGAAATAAGACGAAGAACCTGAAAACGGAGTGTGTAAAACGGCGCTTACATACAAAGAGTAAAAGCAAACATTACAGCTATTTACAAGCTTTTAAAGCTTTGCGCTTGAAACATTAAATGCTACTGATGGTTTCAACGAACTACGATCAACCTGATGCGCTTACTGCCAACGCAATTACGCACACATACACTCAATGGTTGGCACAGAATGGACAATATCCTGTAAAATGAAACCCATCAAAAAAAGATACCCAAAAATAAATAGAATCCATCAATACGAAACGCCCTTTCCGGCTAAACCATTTGTCTTAGCAAAACCGAATCCAAAGTGAAAGATGTAACAGACAAAAAAATTTAAAAAAAAGTTGTGAGGAAGAACTCACCAAGAGATGATGCTCCAAAATTTTAGAAGGGTAAAGAGTGACCACACCAGTAAAAAAAAAAATCTATGTAACTTGTAATCTAAGATGGCGAGTGAGCAATGAAAGTGTAAGCGGGCGGAGAAGGCAAAGAAGAGCGAACGATTACCAAATAGTTGGGAGGGATGAGCGCGATGATGCTTCGAAGAATTTGAGTGTTTACGCCAGCTTAAAAATTTATTGAAACGCGTTGCGAAAACTAATATTTACACAAAACGAAAACAAAAATAAAAGCAACAACAGAATAGTTGAAGGACATGAGAGCAGAAAAAAAACAAATATGCAACGAATGCCATGCAGAATTGGCAGGATATGTGTGTGTAGCATAGAGTAGACAAGTGCCTTGCAAGCACTCACACACACACACACAAACACCCGCACTCGCATTGTTAGCAAGGATAGCAAACAGGATAAACAATGCTAGCAAATAAACAAATACATAAACAAACAAACAAAATAGCGAAAATAGTAGTGCGAATAGCTGTAGATAAAAGGGAGTGTACGAGTAGTAGAAAAAGTAGTAGTTGCAGAAGTAAGTATGTACATAGAAGCAGCAGAAGTAAGCTGAGTAGCAGCAACTTGAAGCTACAATAAGTCGAAAGTCGATTGTAGTAGTTAGTGGAAGCAGAAGCAGAGCAAGTGTATTCGCAAGGTCAGTTTGTTTATAGCATGTGTGTGTATGTGTGTACGTGCCGTCTGATTGAACGCATGACTAATTGAAGAATTGATTGCGTGAGCATTTCATTGACCCTTAAGCAGTGGGATTTATTGGCTAGCCGAGATGCAAGAGTTGTAGACGTTAGTCTTGAAAATTGCTAGCAATTTATATGCCGATGAAACGATCGAGAAGGATGTATGGGGAGATAAGAAGAGTTGATAGGAGATGAAAGTGTAATAGGATTGACAGAAGTAAATGTGTGAGCATATGAGAGCTGTCGTCTTTTTTTTCTAGTTTTTCCGGTAGTACGGAGTTATCCGCTTCTTCTATTGGCATCTCTGTGCCATATATGTATGGCCATCCCATCAGCCGTTTGATTCCCTTCATTATTGCTATACCTGGCAACCCAGCATAGAGTGACGCTAGCTCTGTGCGACATTTTCATACAATTCCCGATTTCACTATTTTAGATCCTATCGCTTTGAGTGTTATTTGACTATCGATAAAGATAGTGGCTTTATCCTTCGGAAACCTACTACTAAGTAAAAGACTAGCTGCACTTTCCATAGCGTAGACGAAAGCACCGGTTGATCTGCAGGTCTTTCGAGTAGAGACTGGCTCCGGTTCCCTGTTTCATATTTGAACCACCAGTGTAGATAGATATACATACCTCGCTCTGCTATTGGCAGTCCGGCATCCCATTCTTTTCTGGGCGGAAACCTAATAGGTACCGGACTAACGACCGCAACGATATCGACTATGACGGCGACTGTGAGTTTTAGCACAAATGGGCAGCGCTGTTGGGAAACGAAGAGACAACTGAAGTTGGTATCGATAGACAATCGGTGGCTTCCGTCACAGTGTATGCACTAATGGTTCGTTCGGTGATTACTGAAACGGTGGGAGAACTGATGGCGAACGGACGATTCATGAGCGGATCGTTCAGTGTTTCTCGTTGGTGGATCGTCTATGTATCTTGGTAGCAGTGGATCGTCAACGAAACGTGACCTTAGATGAGAGATATTGAGTGTCGATAGATGTGCTGGTGTGCCCGCTGTTGGATTTCGGCAATGGTTGGAGTACTAATTTGTTTGTAAGCGCGAATTGTGCTTACATTTTCACACCATTCTAACGTAGGTAGAATGTTGGAGTGTTGCAAAAGGAGTGGAACGTTGCGTAAGCGAGCCGTCGGAAATGTTTGCTAATGTGGTGAGATGTCTGCTTTTATGACGCAGCGTAATATCATCATGCAGTAAGCGCATGTGGGGCTTTATAATTTTTTTACACTGGATGAAAGTAAGTTTGCAGGGGTTAAGAAGTGGCTATTATTAAGGAGGCGGGGGAGTCACTGCTCAGGAGTCCGATGACAGCCAGGGAGGTAAGCATTTATTATGATATCCAAAAGGCTATCAGGGACTTAAGTGCGTTATCCCGCTCTTATCTGCTCTCTGTCCTCTCTCAGTTGCGTCAGAAAACTTATGTATTAGGCTCAATTGGGTTCCGGATCACGAAAATGTGGGGAACTGTGTGGCTGACTAATTGCTTAGGAAAGGTACCCTTCAAACATTATCGCCGGATCAAGGGGGAACTCCATCCATTGATCATATGTGGTACACTTTTGGATAGATTGGACTCGTGTCAGCTCAGCGATCGCTTGGCGAATACCAGGACCTGCACGATTGCAAGCTCCTTCTGGTCGAACGTATGCAGAGGTTGGTCGTGGGCATTCCTCACACTTACAAAGCCGCTGCTCGCACTTTTAGTGGAGGGTTTTAACGGGTCACTGTCCAATCGATATTCACGCAGTAAGGCTGAACATATTACCTGATCCAGTATGTCGCAGTTTACAGTTCCAGTTTCAGTGGCCAGCGTTCGTTAGGCTAAGGTTGAAATATTTTGGATCTTACATCTGGGAATGCCGCCTTACCTAAATAATTGGTTGCAGTACAGCTAACTATGCTGTATATTATTTTTCTGCTGAAACGGTTTGGTACTCAACTTTAAAGCACGTGTTTTTGCGTTGCTAGAGCTGATATTTAATCTCATAAACCTTCTCACACAAATGAGGCTAATGTTGTCAGAAAGCACAACATTACTCAATGCAAGCAGTTCCTAGTAGGGTGACGCGAGCACCCAAACAGATACCTGCTTGAGGCAGAGCCTCCGCCAACCACTGGACCCGAATCTGCATAGACAGCCCATAAACGGCGAGAGTCAGTCTCAAGTTTCACCAACTCCCGACCCGTGAATGTCATTTTAAGCGAACTAATAGCGAACGTTGACGAGAGAGAACTTGAATTGCCCTGTAAGTCTGCGTTATCAAAACTTCCTTCTGGCTACAGCAGCCGACTAAATTCGTATCTGAACAGACAAAATTCCGATTTACTTAATATATATACGTTCAGCATGTGGAGAGTCTCCGCATGATACAATACACCTCTTCACAAGCCCGCAAAAACCCATCTCAATTAACAGCCCTCTCTCTCTAGTCTCAGCCCGTCGGAGTGGCATGCTTCCTGACCCTTCCGTTTATTGAGCTTGGCGACACCGATTGAAGGGCAAAAAGAACAACAACAATTAGGGTCCCGCCATTTAGGTTGCATATCCTTAAGTCGCTGTTCTTGTTTCGTTTACGAAGATCATCTATGTGTGGGGTGCTCACTATCCGATGCGTATTTTTTGGTTTTCATTGGATGCTATTTTTACGGGCAGACCCCAAGCTCAGTGCACAACCGATTTTTGGGGAAGGGGAGGGTGGGGTTCGTAAAATCCTAAGCAGACACACGCCCGCTTGCAGCCGATCTTGTTGGTGAACGGACGCTTCTAAACTAATGGCAGCCCATCGGAGTGGTTCCACCAACGAACTCCGAGGCTCCACAGGGGTTGGTCAACTTATTCCGCACATGGGCGGCGCGTACGAGACTCCATATTACACTCCATATGTTTAACCCTCATAATACATCTTATTTTTGTATAAGTACAGAACAGCCGTTATAGGCTCAGCGATTCGACAATGCATAGCATAGAATGTACTTCTTGGGATAAGTTGCTTTTTGATCTATCTAATTAACTTAATTCTATCTTATCAGTTTCATAGGTTTTATCTGCACTAAGCTATATATTTTTGCGCATAAATGATATACGCACACCCATAACCCATCCCCCATCCCCTCAGAGGCAAAACTATTCGGATTTCTACAACTCAAAATTACATTCACATAAGTTGCATGCCACACTGATATGCGCCATAAGCACAGCTTTAAATTTCTTCGACAGTGAGTGTGCGCGCAACTTCCAAGGTGGCACATACTCAACCTGTCATTCATTAAGTCATTTAGTAAGTTATTCAGTCAGTTGACATGCTCAACGTTAGCGCTGATTTTATTGTCTGTCAACGCGTCGAAAGTGCGTAAAACTTCTAAAGTCACTGTTGAAGATTCTTTTTCATCATCTTCATCTTCTTCTTCTACTTTTGCAAAAATTCTTTTGCCATAACTTTTGCATAAGCGCTGCGTCAACAGCAAACATGCGAAAATAATAATGATAGCAGCAATAACTCAACAGCAACAACAGCAAAAATAGGCAGCCTTTATTTTCGTACCATTCAAGTTCTGAAACAACTCAACTATTCAAGAGTGTTCAAACTGGTGTTGAAGCTGGTTTTTGGAAGGCATCTTTTGAGCTGCCTGCTACCATTGTTTATTGCTCCAACGCGGCAACGCGTTGACAGCCGAAATTGCAGCCAACTTTGAACGTTGCACATCATACTCATATTTCGCGCGCTCAGCTGCTAGTCAGTGTTTGCGCGCTTTTTATACCCGAGCGCACTTGTGCACAAGGGTATTATAACTTTGTTCACATAACGGTTGTTTGTAACAGGCAAAACGAATCGAGATAGATATAGACAAATGTATACATAAATGATCAGGATGAAAAGAGAAATCGATTAAGCTGTGACTGTCTGTCCGTCCGTCTGTCCGTCCGTCTATGCACACGATAACTCGAGTAAAAATTAAGATATCTTAACGAGACGTGTGGTACGTGTACTTCTTTCGGGCGTAGGACGGATGGTATTGAAAATGGGCAAAATCGGACAATAACCACCCTACCTGCCATATAACGGTAATTTTCAGAAATACGAAAACTGCGATATTTTAGTAACTACTGAAGATTATTCACTCAAAATTGATATTTACAATAATTTTTAGACGAAAAATAAGAATATTATAAATTTTTGGAAAATGGGCGTAGCCACGCCCACTTATGGTTACATGTGTATATCTTGGTAACCGCTGCACCAATTTCTTCCAAACTTGGCACAGTTGTTGGCCTTCGTACAGCATAAAAAAAGGCCGAAACTTTTTAAAATCGGACAATAACCACGCCCACATCCCATATAACGGTAATTTAGAGAAATACAAAATCTTCGATAAATCAGTAAATATTGAAGCTAATTTATTCAAAATTGATGCTTGCAACAATTCTTTACCAAGAAATACGTTTATGGTAAAATTTTGGAAAATGGGCGTGGCACCGCCCACTTATGATCACATATATGTATCTCGGTAACCGTTCCACCAATTTGTACCAAACTCGGTATGGTTATTGTGCTTGCCACATAAAAGCAAAATGTTCAAAATTATTGAAATCGGACTAAAATTACGGCTTTTCATATAACGGTAAATTTTAGAAATGCTTGAAACGTCAATATTTCGAAATTTAAGGACGCTAATTTATTCAAAATTGATACACCCCGGCTTACCATGTAGCGGTAGCTTTCGGAAAGGTGAAAAGGCATATATGTAATACTTGCGCCGGGTATTTAATGTTCGGCCCCGCCCGAACTTAGACTTTCTTACTTGTTCCAGTTGCATTCAGTGGCAAAGATGCCGACGCCGCCATGCAAGCAATCACCCGAATTTATGAGTTTGCCAAACAAAAGGTTTCATTGTGTTATTGCCACCGCTGAGGCTGCTTCTGCTGCTGTTGCTGCAACAAGCAGTTTTGTTCTTGTCCTTTATTGTTTTTGGCAATCGTCGTTGGCTTCCTTGCGCTTTTTTTTTACCTTATTTTGGTGAAATTTTCGTTTGCATCCTTTTGTTTTGGTAAAAGCTATTGAAAATTAAAATTGCCTTCATTCATTCAACATACCCGCAAACGGCCACACACACACTCGTACGCTTAGTCACATACTCACACACACTCACTAGCTCTTGCTGCGCGCTGCTTGGCGAAGACAGGTGGTTTTTGAAAAGTTGAAAAGTGGCCGGGAAAAGGCACAAAAGTTTATTGTAAACTTTGATGAAGGTAATAACTACTTACCACACTCGCTGCTTGCAGAGGTGTGAAATGAATGCTCGCGGATGCTGAAGCAATAAGTTTCCACCGACCTTGGAAGTTGCGAAGTAGAGCAATGGTTTGATTGAGAGACAATCAGGAGGATGTTATGTGACTGAGCAACTTGCAATTCGCTTAGAGCAGTAGCTTATGCAAGTGTGGCGGACTACTGTGAATGAAAGAAAATATGAAAGTTTTCAAAATTTCCGCAATTTTTTTAACTAAAAATTTTTTATGGGATAACTATTGTGTTAAAAAGTATACATATATAGTATGTACATTAGACTGCATCACCAAAAAACGTTGCGGTTTTTCCACCGGGATTACAAAATATATTATATTTTAAGACGTCCACCAAAATATTTCGGAAAAATCTTAAGATTTAAGCGAGCTGGACCGATTTGAAAATACCTCCGAAAATGAAGTTTTTTATGAATAAAAATAGTTTCTTAAAGAACTTTTTGAATTTTGATCTGAGTCCCCTCAGATCACAAATTAGATTAAGCTTAAAAAATCGGCATAAAAATATTTAAAAATCTTTTCAACGGAATCGTAAGAATGAGATTTTTGATGCTGTTTTTTTACTTTTTTCAAAGATTGGTTTACGAAAAACTTGAATAACTGAGCCAAAAATGTTCTGATTTAGACTTATGGGATCTCAGTAGAAAGGTATTTTTACACTGTTTTTATTTCTGGCCAAAAAAATCTCATTCGTGTCCCATCTTGTTTTTTCGAATACCAACACATCTTAATTCAACTTTGAATGACGTTCGTTCATCATACCTTTCTCTTCCATCCTTTGAATGAGTTTATTAGCAAAGAAATAAAAAGGGTGGAAAATACCTTTCCAATGACACCTCTTAAGTCTAAATCGGAAGAGTTTAGGTTCAGTTATTCAAGTTTTTCCTATACCAATCTTTGAAAAAAGTTAAAAAACAGCATCAAAAATCTCATCATTACGATTCCGTTCAAAATTTGTTTTTAATTTTTTTTTTTAATATTTTTATGCAAATATTTTAAGCTTAAACCGTTTTATCATTTGAGGGGATTTTTTCAAAAAGAATCTTTAAGAAACTATTTTTATTCATAAAAAACTCGATTTTTGGAGGTATTTTCAAATCGGTCCAGCTCACTTAAATCTTAATATTTTTTCGAAATATTTTGGTGGACGTCTTAGAATATAATAGATTTTATAATTCCAATGGAAAAATAGTACCGATTTTTTTTGTATGGGGAGTGATGCAGTCTAATGTACATACATTATACCGAGCCACCTTATAGGGGGGAAAAAATCGCCGTACACCATGAGTCTAAAATACCTTATATCGATATTTTTGTATTGGGTAGAAAATTTTTTAATTTCAAAGTGCATTAACCTCGAGTACCCCGTTCCAGTCATTATCTATCAGATCTCAGTTCTGCTCACCCTAACATACCACCCTAATGTCAGTAATTTAAAGCCTTCCAAAAACCTTTAAATACATTTTTTTATTGAAAAATGTATAACTTTTTAAACAAAAGTTTCGCCGAATGTAGGTGTCACCGAATATGTGAAACTTAAGGGTCAGGTTAGGCAAAAAAAAAGAACATTGTAAGATTCTCGGATTTTATTTAGTTTAAAAGTATTTACATAGATACAAACAACTTAATTTTAGGTACATTTGGAACTTTTCAGTAAATCAGTTTTTTTTTTGTATTCACATTTCAACGCATCTTCTAATGTGGGTACAGGGCCGGATCTACGGGGGGGAGGGAAATAGGGGGAATTCATCTTCATCTTCATCTTCATCTTCATCTTCATCTTCATCTTCATCTTCATCTTCATCTTCATCTTCATCTTCATCTTCATCTTCATCTTCATCTTCATCTTCATCTTCACCTTCATCTTTATCTGCCTCTAAGGTATTTATGTTTGTAGGTTGCGATATATAGACGATTTGAACTTCATTTGGGAACCAGCGAATTCCTATGAAAAGTCACTGCCGGTCGTGTTTGCAAATATTTTATAAGCCCTTTGAGAATTACTGCCATGAGATAGTAATAAGTGAAGGAAATTTTAATACTCTCACACAAAACCCTTAGTAGTCTTGATTTTGCTGAGATTGTCCCTCCTTTTAGCTTTACTTACATAGCTCTATCTCTCTCACTCTTGCTGACGGTTCTTCATCCAGACAGTTGTCACTTTATTTTCATGCGCTGAGCGTCTTATCTGCAAACATCTGACCCGCCGCTCTTCCGCTGTTCCGCATTCATTACATCGCCTTTCTGATGCAGTTCTTTTTGCCCAAACAATGCAAGCGCTTAAATAATGGTCCAAAGTGCTTAACTAATTAAAATTGTTTTCTTGTACATCGAGTAAAGCAAAAGGCAATGTTAATGAAATTTGCGCTTTTTGTGCGACAACAATGTGTTTGGAGATTTGTTGTTTTTCCAGAGGCGCTTAATTGTTGCAACGAATTTGCAGCTGGCATCTGCGGGACTAGTAGGACTACAATGCAGTATGTTGATGAACGGAGCGAAGTGCAGCGGCAAGAGTGACCAGGTATACTAGTATACTACCTTGTATTATCTACTCGCGGGTAACGATGAAGCTGCTGATGTCGCCGCTGTTAACTGCTGCTAAATATCCTTTCCATTGTTGTTGTCCGTTCTTTTACATAATACTTTCCTTTAAGCATTATTTTTTGTACTCCTGCGTTTGTTGTTGTTGTATTTATTATTTAAATGCTCTTTTGTCGTCGCTATCTTCGCTTTTGTTCAGCTTTTGTTGTACTTAGTTCTTGATTTTTGCTTTGCTTTTTCGAAACAACGCTTTTATTACAAATCTTCTTGTTCTCCTTTTTTTATTATTATTTTTGTCAGTAATTTTCTATACATACATACTACATACATATATAATTGTCATTGTGTTCGTGCTCTGCATTTGCAAATTAACGCCGCTTTTGCTTGTTCCAAAAGTGCCACCACTCCTTACTGCGATATCAACGTTAAGGACGCTGCTGCGTCAGTTGCTTTGTTTTCACCACTTCGTCGCTTCTGGGTTAATTACTGTCACTGGCAACCACTTCAGCCCTCAATTGGTGTCTCTTGCGCTCACTACTTTACTATAAAAGTTCGCTCAGCTGCTTGTTCCTTTCGTTGACCACTTGTGTGTAGTCATTAGCAAGGTACTTACTTTAGTGCGCTTTGTTTTGTGGCATGGGAACTTTTTGTTGAGTGCATTTTTTACGCTCTCCTAGTTAAAAATAAATTTTAGAATTCAAAAACAAATTGTGTAACCAACGAATTTGTTAAAGTTCTCGAATATGTCCGACTCTTGAAATGGTTTATTGAAAGAAGAGTTGAGAAAGAGGCCATAGGAATACATCTGGAGAGCCGTGGGATTCTCGAAAAGATCATATCGAATTAGACGTACACACTAGAAGCCTGCAATGGACCTCTTCCTCATAGATCGTAAAATAATGCCAATTCACGACGCCGCAACCCGCTAATAAACAGCAGGCCGACTACAGAGAAGATGAAAAACTCTAAAAAATCATATCAATAAATTCTCTTTCGGGAATAAACTCCCTGGTCGTACCCTTTCTTGAAAGCTCATCGGCCATACAGTTTCTCTATGTATCCCTGCGAATATGAACCCAAATGTGGTTAACACTCCTTGATCTAGTCATCTTCTGTAGCGATCGCAACTGCTTATTTCAGTATTAATAATGATGAAGCTCACAACCCCAATTGTCTTTAAAAATTGTATGGGTTCCGAGTGTATTTACAGCCGGCATAATACCTAATAGATACTACATACAGTAGTCCGTCAATCGAGATGAATAATTGAAAAAAAGTTTTCTGGTGCCATCTTTGAATAGGTCCATACTGCCTTCTTCTGCTTCTTATCTAGAGCTGCAACTACCTCAGCGACTTTGTCCGATCCCAGTAAAGCATTCCAGTTGTTTCTCTTATGTGCCAACTGCACCCAATCGGAAATTCCAAGTAAAGCCAAGTCCTTTCCCAGCTGCCATTTACATTGCAAAGCAGACCTTACTCCTCCGCTTTCACCTCAATCAGGTGCCCCCTTGCAGACATTTGTGTCCATTCGAACGACATTACAGAGCCAGCTACGATAGTACGACCCATAATAGCTTATGGAGCCATCATTTGGCCGATAGAACTACACAACTTGGAACAATCGAAGCGTCCTCTAAGATACAAAGGCTGGCATGTGTATGCATAACTGGAGCCATAAAAACGAAAAGAGCTTTACTAAGGATGACTTTTATCAATATCGGGGCAGAAGGGTTTCTTAGTCATAGGCAGTTGGATATTCTTATGAAGAGGTGCCCGGATATTGCAATAACGAGAGATACCATGCATCCGAGGTTCAGCTTTACAAAGAGGTTCAAAACTGATCTGGGTAATAAGAAGAGCTGGGCAGGCATATCCGACACATATCGGATAAACCAAAATATTATTACCTGGTACACTGATGGCTCATTGACTGAAGGGGGTACCTGGGTAGGTGTAGTTTGACCGAGATTAAGATACTCGGAACCCATAGGAAAACATATGTATGTCAATTTTTAGGCTGAAACATACGCCACAGAAAGATGCGCGGACTTTAATATCAAACTATTGGAATCAGCACATCGCGATCTTGACTGGCCCTGAGATGTGATCAGGTAGCATTTAAATCTTTTAAGCCTCTTTGAGTAATTTCACAGAGGGTGCTCTCAAACTTCCCTCTGGCAGTGATCGCTATGGCATACGCATATACCTTGACGTATGCACAGAGCACGGTTTCATCACACTGGAAGGCACCACGTAATTCGGTCGTCAGTTGGTACAGGGTTGTGTCCGTGGATCTTCCAGATCTCATGTGAATGCTGGCAAGAGTTGAGGATTCTTAGTTTGTGTGCGCCCTTTTTATGAAGTTTACGTCTAGCCAAAATTAATGTTATCTTATTTAAGCTAAACCAATGACATCTTTTGTCTTCAATATAGCTGGCTATGTTGCGTTTAATGGAGCAGTTTTCTTTGCTATTGTTCTCGTTATATCGCGTGCATACCTTCTGGCACTTTCATACAACTAACCAGCATCCATTACACACAATCGGCACTATTCTTTTGTCCTTTTCCTCAACCTCATCGGTACTCCACACTTGCACTCCACGCAGCTCTTCAAAGTCACTTAACTCAATGCCAATGGCATACAGCGATGCCACAGCAAGCCCGCTCAATCAAATTGCAGCAAATTGTCACAAAAACGCTTGGGGTTGTAGGTGGCAGATTTTCATGGAACAAGCAAAAATATGTTGTGCATTCTTACAAGCAAAAAAAAAACATATTGTAAATTGGTGCACACTCATACATACATTTGTATATCTGTATAGTATATCAACAAGATATACATATGCATGCACTCTTTGATAATTTTTTTTGGTTTTTAATTTTTCTTTGTTGCATTGTTTTCTTGTTTGGTTGCTCCATTTTTTCGGGCGACGGCTGTGCTACCGACTCTGGTTCTGATTGTTATGCACATTTCGATGAAAAATGCATGAAATGTTTTGTCGTGGTATTTGAGGGTACAACAATAACAACAATGATAGTTACAATAACAACAAAAATAAGAATAACAACTAACTATTTAGACCCTGTTATGCAGAAAACTCTGCTGCCACTGTGTATGGGTGTTTTATTTCGCCCTCTTTTTTTTGGCATTTTTGCTGCTCCTCGACGATGTTGTTGTGCATAGTTAATGAGCGGAAATATATGTACACGCACTGCATGCCAGGCTAAAAAAAATAGTATACTAGTAAGAAGAAGCATGTAGTAAAAAGTATCAGTTGACACAATGAAATGCGTTGGTAAAAAAGTTGTTAAACGTTGAAAGTTGTCCGCCAGTAAATACTCATTGTGCCACAAGGGGTTTCGTGTGATTACACAAGAGAGCTGACAATATACATACATGCATATGCAGTACTTGTGTGTTAGGGCGGTCCACAGCTTCCTACCAGAATTGAAGAATATCGAAAATAGGGAGAAACGTTTGAAGACAATATATTCCTAGACATCGAGGGTACTTTCAAAACATCTCGCCTGAGGCAATGACGGCAGCTCTATCGGTCCTAGGCATTGAATCATTGTACCGCTGGAATAGTCAGGAGTGTCGCTGGACAGATATCGAGCCCTAACCGCCAAAATAACGTAAGCGACATTGTTTTCAAAATTTTATTTTTGATGCAGAAACGCATCTAGATACTCTAGGAATATTTCTGCATCAAAAACAAAATTTTGAAAAAAATGTCGCTTACGTTATTTTGGCGGTTAGGGCTCGATATGTTTGCAGGAGAACCGCATAGGGTGTGGTTCTGTCTCCCCCCGGTGGATTATGGCAATCAGTGAGCTGTTGCGGGCACTGGAAGGGGGGCGTGTGCTGACTATCTTGCGGTGGTTGTAAGTGGAAAATTCCCACAAACTCTATGCGATATCAGGCAGGACAAACTAATTGAAAGACGAAACTAGGAGAAGAGCGTGGTTGATAACCCGCTCAAAACTGCCCTGCAGTGGAATTCTGACAAAATTCTCTAAACGAGAAGCAGTGGTGCCCAAAAGTATGTATACAATATGGGAAAAGTAGTAGAGGCAATATGTAATCAGCCAATGCTGGCAGTATGAGAGGCACATGTCTAGACGTTGGACGTTGTTAGGCGCGCCTTTTATTCTCTTGGAGATCAATATTAGCGATAGCGAATCTTGTGATACGGCTGCTGGTCTCTTCATAAGGAAATACAAAATCCCGTCACTGCAGCTCCCTGCCATAGGCGCCACGACGCTGAAGTCAGGCGAATCTGAAAAATATCTTGGCGTAAATGTAAAAGAACGCGTTAAGAAAGCAACGGTAGCCCTCTGCAGCTGTAAGGGGGCAATTGGACGTAGGTGGAGGCTGTGGCTGTTAGGCCTATTCTACTCTACGGGGTCTTGGTATGGTGGCCAAGTCTCAACAAGAAATATACCACCGACGCATTTTAAAAGGTGCCACGAACTACGGCTCTACGCACAACTCCATCGGAGGCCATGTGCGTTTTACTTGAGACTACGGGAACCTACCGTGCACGAATTACTGTTGCGTACAGGGTTGCCACTGAGGTAAAAAATACTTGCCATCCACTTGAAAAAAATTTGCCAAACCTGGAAAATATCTACCAATAACTTTTTTAGTTCTATTAATAAAAACTATATATTTGTTCCCTTTTTCGAGTTATTTCAATAAAAATGATTTTTTTTTATTATGGAACATTTTACATAATGACTTGGCATTTGAGATCTCGGTTTCCTTCAACCAAAAGCGAAAATGATGAAACTAAATGCAACAACGAAAATTCATCATTTGAAAAAACTTCAAATGGACAAATACAATGACACAGTGGTGATTTTTTCAATATTTACAATATTTTTCAGTTAAGCATTTTTTATTTTTATTTTTGTAGAATAATATTGTTTGCGCTTTAACAAAAATTATACCGATCAAGGATTAAAGCTATACTAGAGTGCCAGTTACTGTCGAAATTCGACAGTTTTTCTAGTTTTAGAAGCCTTGGAGAGGTTTACTAACCTAACACGTAGCAATTTTTTTTTATCTGAGAAGGTCTTTGGAGGACTTCGGCAGGACTTCGAATTGACCCGATACATTCAAGTTTATCGATAAATTTCAATGATTTGGTACATATCGAAAGTTCGATGAATTTCAAGAACACTAAAATTCGATAACTCACCAAAATTCGTTAACTCGACCAATTTCGATAACTGTAAAATTCGATGGCTCGATAAATTTCGATAGCTCAAAAATGTAAAAACTTTGGATGCCTTTATAAATTTTTACTTTTGACATCTCCACATTTTTCGAAAACTATCTAAACATTTTGATAACTCGTTACACTTTGTTAAGGCGATTAAACTCGATAAGCAGTGATATGTCGATAAGCTTATATAACCTTGAAATTTCGATAAATCGATATATTTTGAAAATTCCATAAACTTCGATTCGTTGAACCAACCAATTTCAGTAGATCAATAATTATCGATAACTCTGTAAGTTGAAAGAACTCCATGCATTACGACACCTCGATAAATTTCGTTAAGTCTATAAATAATGATAATTCAATAAATATCGATAACTTGATACATTTCGTTAATCCCACACGTTTTTATAGCTCGATAACTATCCGTAAATTTGGACAACTAAGTTTCTGTGTCTATAAATTTCGACAACTCAGTAAACATTGATCAGTTGGAATAATTCGATACGTTGCGATAATAAACTTGGATGATTCGATAAATTTCAGTAACCTTTATGGCTGATTTTATTTCGATTCCTATCGGAAAATTTCAACTCTGTTAACCTAATTCTTATGTATTTCTCATTGTCTCAATTTTCGCCTTTATCTAAATTTTCGTCTTTATCTTCACTTTTGCCTTTTTTTGTCTTCATCGTTACCACTTGTTTCTTCATCTTCATATTTATCTTTATTTCAAAGTTTAATTTCAAATACGAAGTAAAACCAAATGCGAAACAGCTTAAATTGTACAGGTTGCAAAAACAACCATACACAAATATGGAAATTTTTAAACGACGATTTTCAACCAATTTCGAAACTATAAAACTTCTCCTCATCTACAGAAAATTACCTTTCCAACGGTGTTTTTGGTTTGGAAATCGGTAAATTTACCTTGGTCTTCATCTCTGCTTTTATCTTTCACATCTTTGCTTATATCCTTTTCTTTTTCTATTCACGTAGATGAGATGAGGTGCGATGACGTGATAAGATGTGGCGTGATTTTATGTGATGTGATAGGATGTCATGTCATGTGTTGTCATATCCTCTGATGTCATACCATATGATGTCATATCATTTGATGCCACGTCATGTAATGCCATGTCATGTCATACGATGTCAGATCATGTGATGTCAAGTCATGTGAAGTCATGCCATATAATGTGATGTAATATCATATAATGTAATGTCACGTGATATCGTGTGATGTGATATCATATTATGTGATGTAATATCATGTGATTTGTTGCCATGTAATGTGATCACATTCCATGTTCCGATTAGTATATCGATAACCCTGTTGATAACTGTGTCGATAAAAATACCGATAACAACATCCATAAAGATAGAAAAATACAACGATTGTAAAATCGATTAATTCATCGATAAATACAACAATCTTCAGTATCGATTATTGTACATATCGTTAACAATATAAATGACTAAATTGATAACAAAATCAATTATTTAATCGATTATTATGCCGATAACAATATCCATTATTGTACCGATAACAATATCGATTATTATATTGTTTATTATATCGATTGAAATAGCGGTTATTTAATCAATAACAGTATCGTTAACAATATCGATTATTTTATCGATAGCAATATCGATTATTATATCGATAAAAATATCGAGTTTTATATGGATAATAATATCGATCTTCATCCTCATCCTTTTCTTCATATTTATCTTTATTTTTGCATATTCCTCTTCACCTTTACCTTAAAGTGTTTAAATTTACTTTGATCTTCGTTTGTGCCTGTACCTCTAGGCATCTTTGTTTTTGTTTTTATTCTCAAACCGCTAAGCCGCTGAGAACTATTTCCATGTGCATTATTCCCCTTGAATTTGACAATTTACTCCCAACCAACCAACTGGCGCTGAAGAAGTTTCACTTCATAAATTCAATAAATGTTCTTACCCTTTTAGTTACCCTAATTCTTATGTATCTGTCATTGTCTTCATTTTCGTCTTTATCTTCACTTTTGCCTTCTTTTTTTTGGACTTCATCGTTATCATTTATTTCTTCATCTTCATATTTATCTTTATTTCAAAGCTTAATTTCAAATGTGTAGTGAAACAACAGGCGAAACATGTCAAATTGAACATGTTGCAGCAACATGTATACACAAGTCGAAAATGTTTAAACGACGGTTTTGGCCGTAATTTTCAACCAATTGTGAAACCATAAAAACACTGCTCATCTACGGAAAAATGCCTTTCCAAAGGTGTTCTTGGTTTTGAAATCGGTTCGGTAGAATCGCCAAACAAACGGAGACAAAATTTATGTTAGCGTATTAATATATAGATACCACATTTAGAAGAATTCAAAAAATTTGCGCCAAAATTTCGAACTTTTTTCTCTAAATTTTTAGAACATTTTTGGGTATATAGTTTTTTAGCCCATTGAATTTTAGTATAACCAACAGCAAACTAACAAAAAATGGCGTTGATTTTTGATTTTTATTTTTTTTTGTGCGAACAATCATAGTGTATACAAGTTACATTCCTGTTCATTTGTTTATTTTTATTTAAGGAATCATTTAAAATATTCAGACAATGAAAAGCGCCTCAGGATTCCAGTAAAATAAGTTTTGAATAGGGCACTATATATTTGCTTTATATGTATTAAGTGTGTATTAAAGCGTTCGAAAATTAATGCAATAAAGTAGACTACACTTTTGGGAAGAAATTTATAATGGCTGCATTTGTTTATTCATTCTGAACGTTTGTAATCAACTTTTTTGTTTACTTATTCTTTATGCATTCTGTTTATTCCGGCTGTGAAATGGGATTATCCGGAATGTATAAAGAAACGCAGCCAATATAAAGATAACTACGAAAAACAAAGCGAGAACAAAAAGTTTTATTTTTTTTTTCAAACAAAATACTTTAACCAAAATCTACCGAAATGAAAAAAGTACCTTTTACCAACCAAAATTTTTCCTACTATTTTTGGTACTAATTTACCAAAGTGGCAGCCCTGGTTATGTACTGGTGCAGGAGGTAATTGAACACTTACGACCAGTGAAATGTAGCAATGTCTTCATCTACTCAGACAGTCAGGCTGCTCAAAGCGCTAGACTCGGTCAAACGCAGCTCAAGAACAGGAGCAGACTGCCGTCGTTTTTTTAACGAGACGGTTGAGCAGTACGCTCTTCACCTGGTATGGGTGCCGGGGCGCTAGAACATACCAGGCAACGAAAAGGCGGACGAACTTGTAAGAGGGGGCACATCTGTTCCACTTTTACAATCCTGGAATGGTCGAGGCATGCTGCTCGCTACTTACAAGCTCATTCTGCCACACTAGTGGGCGGGAATGGGACATTTGTTTTTTGATTTCAGTGAAATTCGGGTTATAAATCGAGGGGAGGGAGGGAATGGCTGGTCGCAAATCCACAATTGTTTTATATTCCTGGGTTTTTATGCAAAAATAGATCTTGAACCAAATTCTTGCTATTTTGGAGGATCGTTACTAGTCCTTGCCACATTAGCATATAAAAATCGGATAGCTGGCGTGGCAGTTCACCGATTTTCAACCAATTTCAGATGTGTGTCTTCTTAACTTAATCCAAGTTACAAACAGAATTTCATTGGAATCGAATAACATATACCATATCCGCCCCTAGTGTAGTGGGCGTGGCAGTTCGCCAACCTTTACCAGTTCCTACGCTTTTTCTTTCCTTAATGAAAGTGGTTCAAATAGCAAATTTGAGCAAAATCGAGCTACGTTTACTATCCTTCCCTGCGACTTTTATCGAGAGCTACCAGTGTGAAGCGTTCAGTCTATGGAAGATTGACGACATGGACGCAAGCGGACGCAGAAGAGTTTTGTAAGAACCACATTCCACTGCACGGCGCCGCAAGCTTCTTATACTCCACAGAAAAACACTAAAAATGCATAATATGATAGAAATGTCCTTAACTTTGCAAGGACTTGAATAAAAAAGTATGCGGACATGATTTGGAGCTACCCTTGCATACTATTGAACATGATATTGAAGATGAAGATAAATCCAGTTCCAATCGATCATTCAACTAAAATTTCTGATCCCGGAAAATGCGTATTCAGATTCTTACGTAAAGATTCTATTCATACAATACCGACTTCCTGTGTCCTTTGACAATTGCTAGAGTAGGTTTTATCAGGAAAAATTTCTTAAAACCTGTTAGTGGACATGTTTAGAATCGAGTCAACCACTTAGTTGGATATTTCCATACATTTCGTAATTAGGACTTTGTGCAACTCTCAGACCACTTTGAGGCGGCACAATAAAATAATCACCAAATTCAAAATAAATTAATGGCTTCTTCCATTCCATTTTATATAATTCTGGGGCAGCAGTAAAATCGTAAAAAGTGGATTTTCCTGTGTATTTTTCGACCACCCTAGTGTAGATGCATATCAATGTAAGTATGTAAAAATGATATATGTATAGAATACTATTACTTGCATGAAATGGAGCTGTGTCAACAGAACAGGAGCTTGTGGCACATGTGCAGAACATCTGGAAAATTAGCTTTAAGTGAAATTATATTGAAGAATAGGATTTAATTATTTTACAAAATTCTATAAATTCTATAATAAGCACTTTCCGTTTGATTGAAAAAATATTTTTAATAACGGCAACCTCTGTGCCTAGTGATTAACTTGTTGAATGTGTTGGCCGAAATTGGTATACACTTTGCTTATAATTGTGAAGGTACACATTTTTAGGCTTTTTATACCATACTAAGGATGGGGGCCTCCAATATTATTTACTTAAGCTTTACTTACCGATAACTTTGACTTGCAAGCAAGGTATCTGTTGAAGAACTCTTGATTATATAATGGCAACAGCCCTCCAGAATTTCAAGAAATTCAATTCGGTTTCATTAAGTATTTCAGTTTGCATACTTTTAGGCACTCTGATAGAAAATATGCACACCCATCGCTTTGCTTGTGGGCGTAGAACTGGTCGCTTCCGTGCGGTCTATCCTGGGAAGCGCTGGACGGCATATCGCCCTTATGGACTAACCTCAACGGTGCACCGCGGTGATGACCTCTTTTCGTCCAGGACTATTATTTTTACGTAAAGTTCAGGATTTGTCCATCTGATTATGTCACCTGAGTTGAGGGGTAATGCCACGACTATCCACCGTTGTGTTTGATTACCAGGTGCGGTTTAGACGACACTACCATCTTTGCGCTCGATTCAGCTCTGAACGCCCTTATAAGCACGTGCGTCATTACTCGCTATGGCCTCCTTCGAAAATAACCACGGCAGGGGTGAACCGAAGTGGTCGTGAAAGACAGAAAAATCGGCACCTGGGTCGGTCTAGGGGATACTACCGTCTCAGCAGAGTGCCGAGTTAGGACGTCCTATTTAAGCGGTCGACCTAACTTAATCTCTGTGCCTGTCTAGGAAGTTGGGAACCCAACACACTCGATATTGGACAAGGACTTGTAGGCAAAATTGTCTTCAGCTCAGTTAGGTAAATAGCCATGGGTGGACTACTAAGCCCAAACATCGAGCTGGCTCGGACAAAAGAGCTCGTGCTGACTGTTGCTACTGAAAGTCTGGAGTGCAAGGGCAGCCAGAGTGCTGACAGCACTGAGAAGTAATCTTAGATGCTTGAGTAGGCCAACAGATTGATAAACAGCGGCCCTGTACCTAGGAGGGAGCTTCTGGGGATGAAAAAGAACCACGTATGGACTTGGAAAAAGTCGGATATCCGTTGATGGGAAAAACCCCACATCGGTAAAGGCATCCTAAATGTTGTGGCAAAGTCGCCAACTAGGTGAATTCCATTTTCCTGACTGTCAAGGACTGAGGGGTAGAGGACGGTGCTATAGGCAGCGAAGAGTGGACAAGGGTTGCTTCTGCTATGTCTGTCGTCTTTTTGAGGTTAGGCTGAAGTAACTCGCTTGGGTCTGGCATCCTTCCCAAACCAAGCTATTTTCCAAGATAATTCGTGGTCAAAGTTCCCGTGTGTCCCGTAGGCATTTTAAACTGACCAGAATCTTTTTCTTTCTCTTAAGCACGCTTGAGAGGGGGAGTTATTTCACTACTTCTGTGGATTGCCGTCTATCTATTATGAAATTAAAAGGAAAGCGACTGTCGGTTGGTCGCCTATGCTGATGGCGTAGCTGGCAGTTACATGTAAGTTTTTAGGCAGCTGCATGACATTTTTTCGCAAGGATATATAAAATCCCGACTTTCCAGCATCTCTCATTGGGATGCTTTCCTGCAACTCTATCCGTCCGGCCCTCGTTAACCTTCTTTCGATGTTCGGATTTCAGAATACCTTGGTTGTCATGATCAAGTCAAGAGGAGTGCCTGGCATTGATTATAACAGCAGGATTTCCTGAATTCGGATATCGGGAAGAGGGTTAAGACCGACTCGCTAGCCTTATATTGTTGCAAAGGGGCCTTTGGAAACAGTCCAGTTGGTGAAGAGCATTCCTCAAGACCATGTTCGATAAGGGCACTTTAGACGACCTCTACCCTCGCACTTAACGCAATGCTAAAAATTCTAACCGTAGATATAGTCAACGAACCTTCCGCTTCTGACTTACTCCGGGATTCTAAATAGCTTGGAGTACTTTCCGGATCGAACCAAAGAAACTGACAGCATGACGGCGCTGTCTTTTAGAACAGAGTCTAAATAAAATATTATATTTTTATTTAACCTTTTAAAGTAAATATATTTATTTAGAGGCACTTTGATATAAATATTGCATACAATTTTTCGGCTGTAACATAGCCATTGAAATGTTTATTCCCATATTTCGTTCACAAACTCACATTCACATTTTATATTTCCTGAGTGCTTTGCACATAAGTCAGTGCGAGTAATGACTAGGGCAGAGGCTGCAAGAAAAGTCCAATGGCCTTTCCTCTTCATCGACTTTTCTCCCAATTCGTGCAACTAATTGAGGCATAAACTGAGTAACGATTGCAGGTATGCAAATGATAATGAATGTGGTTAATATGTGCTGAATACTAATACTACATACAACTCGTCTAAAAATCTCCCACCCTACAAGGATCGCCTGAAGCTTATAGATTTGCCGACGCTTCAGAGTCGTAGAGAGATGCTTGGTGTTCTTTTTTTAATTAAATTAATGAATGGGATGGTCAGTAGTCCCTTTTTACTGAGTGAGATAAATTTTTGTATTCCTACAAGACCCACGAGACATTTTAAACCTATTGTGTTGAGTATTTGTAAATCAAACTTTGAAATGCATGATGCTTTTCGGTGTTTATGCCAAGATTTTAACAAGCATTATGATTGCATCGACATATCTGAATCGCTTTTTGTAATAAAGAAAACATTGCTCAACAAGTTAACTAAATAAACTAATATCTGCAACCGTGAACGAAAAAATTACACAATATCTATGACTGCTTAGTACAATTGTAACGGCTTCGTATATTTCCGCGACCGCGTAGGACAATAGGAGCAGGGATCGGAAACTCGGCCTTTCCGACCTCGCCCAACAGTTCGTCTATAGCGTGGAGCGGAAACTAGGACTTTCCGCCTGCCTCACTTACAAAGTAACGACTACGGGAACATGGATCGGAAGCTCGGCCTTTCCGACCATGATCAACGGCCTGTAAACAGGGCGGAGCGGAAACTAGGTCTTTCCGCCCGCCGCACACAAAAGTAGACTGGAGACAAGGCCTCGCCAGCTACCCAAATTGCTATTGAATATCATTGTTATCTTTACAAGTTAATATTTATAATTATTTCACTCTGTAATGTATCACACATACTTAAATATTCTAAATCTTTTTATCTCAACTGTCTGTAAGAAAACATTTTTCTGTAGACTAAAATAAATAAATAAATAAATAAAAAAAAAAGGAAAACGTGCAAACATACATACATACATGAAATCCTCTAGCTAAGCAAGAATATGAGGACAAATTTGAAGAGGTACTTGAAATCAGCACGATTTAACGAGTGAGCTAAAAAACAAAGGTCACTTACAAGCAAATCTAAGTCAGTATCAGTGTTGCCGCGAAACATTTTTAGCGGTAGCTAAATTCAGGCTAAAAAAGGGCTAAAAAAGAGCTAAAAATCGTCGTTGTGGCTAAAAATGGTAGCTAAATTTTTTTACCTACATATAAATATATAAGTATACACGCAAACATTTTCTATAAGTAATGATATAGAAAAACAATGAACTCTGGAAAGAATTAATATTTTATTCAACAAATAAACTTGTTGTGTAACACATAAAGCATATTAAGGGCCGCCAACTTACCTATTTTAAAGTATAGTTAAATCGTTAATGGATAAGATAACGGCCCAGAAACGTAAAAAACATACATATACATATGTATGTACAGTTTAAAAATTAATTTCTTACATAAACAAAAAAAATGAGATCACATTAAGAATACATAAGTACTAGAATCATATCTAAATACAGTGTCGGACAATACTAAATAACTTAAATAATTTCAAACTATGCTTCGAAAAATATCCATTTGTAAAAGAAATTTTTAAAATGTTATGTTATAATTTACAAAGAATTAAAATGTCGGTGCTTTATTATTGTCCGACGCTGTATGTATCAAACAAACAAAAGAGTATTCATTTAATGAACTCATAGTAAAATAATTTAATCTATAAACATTTTTTTTAACACATTAAATATTTATATCTATATCAATACTATCATCGCTAAGCGATTCTTCGTCGTTACAATTTTGTTCATTTCTCATTAACCTGACGATATCATCTGTAAAATCAAAATCATGACAACATTTCTGTACATTTTTTAAGCCATATCTTACAGTTAATAAAGCGTTTAACATTGCAAAATTCATTTTATTTCTGTGCTTATTTTTAACGAAATTTATTATAGAAAACGTCCTTTCAACTTCTGCGTTACTTAAAGGTAAAAGAAGCAACCGATAAACAAACTTTTTCCACCACTTAAGCTAGCGACACAATGAACAGTTTATTTGCCTTAAAGGAAAGGCGTTCGCTTTATGAGCGAAGAGTTAAATTCATGAAAATCATATAAAAAATTTCAATGTCAATGATGAATAAATTTTGAAAAGGGCTAAAAAAAGGGCTAGGGGCAATTTCAAATTTTTGTGGCCAAAAAAAGAATTTGGTAGCCAAATTTAGCCACCAAAGGGCTGAAACGGCAACACTGGTCAGTATAGCCGAATACGAATGCAAATGCTGATACAAACAAAAAAAACCAAACTAACACAAATAAGCAAAGAGGTAAACAACACTCGTGCTCAGCAACAATTGATTCAGCCAGCCAAAACGAAACGAGAAGCGATGAAATGAAACAATGCAATCGACCAGCTCAAAAACCAAACCAAACAACGAAACAATCAATCATGTATTGTAGCATCGAATGAATCAACCACTCAAGCTACTTTGCAGCTAAGTACTCTAGTCGTCAAGAATACGCTACGTTCTATTAGTACTGTGAATAACTACAACTGCATACAATAGCCAAAAAAAAAAAAATGTGGGCAGAAGGATTAATTGGGGGTAAAGGCTCAGATAATAGGACTGGAAACAATGGATGATTTGATGAACTTAGAAGTATGCTTAATGTGTATGTGTAAAGGCAGTGTTACACGATTGATCATTTGCCCAAAATTTGGTGCAAATTTTATCACAATCGTGTAAATGCACAAAAACTTTTTTCAATACCAATCAAGAAAAACAAATTCAAATTTTTCCATAGAAGTTCGCTGTATTTTACCAATCGTGTGACTACAAAAAAAAAATTGTCGTCGCAATTTTTTTTTTTATAAAAAATGTACGATCCTGTACAAAAGTACCAATCGTGTGGCACTGCCTTAAGATACAAACAAAAGAAGAAAAACAGTCGCAAGACTTTGACTGGATTAAAGTAAGACAATGGCATGCTATTTTGTTTGCTCTTGTAGAATAGG
This sequence comes from Rhagoletis zephyria, assembly GCF_001687245.7. Classification (NCBI taxonomy): domain Eukaryota; kingdom Metazoa; phylum Arthropoda; class Insecta; order Diptera; family Tephritidae; genus Rhagoletis; species Rhagoletis zephyria. Next base: position 560,107 of record NW_016157141.1, on the reverse strand, counting down.
TTTAGGCAGATAGAAAGAGCGCATTGTCAAAAGCGCGCAAATTATTTTGGGATCTCAAGGTCGTTATAAAAGAAATTAGGTTCAGAAGGACTATAATAATCTTTAACTTACAGATAGAAATAAAGGAATAATTTTGCGAACCTTCATTCAGGTTGGATGGTTATATTTTTAAACACCTGTAGAATGAACCTAGATGGGCCGTTGTCAATGAAAATAAAGATTGCTCTGTTACACTAAGGTGGAACCTAACTTTTTCTTCTTGTCTATTGTCATACCAGCAAACATTGTTGACCGCGAAAATGAGCTACGCGTCTTTCTTCGCCGCCAACCATGTTAAGAGACTATCTTGGCCGAGGTTTTTTTAAGTGTCTTTTTCGCGGTCAACTCTTGAGCTCACGTCTTTATTCGCGTCTAGTGACGACATGTTCATGTTTTTTACTCGAAATTCATAAATGAATTGAACCTCATTTGAATTTTAATGAAGGGCAATGAATTAAAGTGCAAACGTGATATTTTTTTTACAATAACATTTTTCTTTCTTTGACACAAGTTTATTGGGGGAAACGACATGAACGAAAACGTGGCGAACAATGGCCTTCTATTGCGTCTTTAGTTTCAAGATTTCACTTGCTTCATGTGTCATGGCAACTGGGCCCGTAGTTCATCTATAGAAGTTTCTTGCCGAGCGAGGCATGTCTAAGCCACCAGACTTAATACTAAGAACCGCACCATTGTTACTGTGCGGCTGAATAGAAGTTAAATGAAAGGTTGCTGGGCCTTGGAAAAACTTGCAAATTTTAAAAGTATATTGTTTCTAGCTTCTAAAAATTCAAAAATAAAAATCATTCATAGAGGGCTTTTCGAGAAAAGTGATAACATTTTGTTATATTTTTTTTTTTAACTTTATCATTTTAATTATTACAGCTATATTGTATATATAGTTGAAATTTGTGTGCTCTCACCCTCTAAGATTGTTCTGTTTTTATACCTTTCATAAGCATGAAATGGTATTATAACTTTGGTCCGATGTTTGTAAGTACCAGAACAAAAAGAGATAGACCCATTAAAATGTATACTTATATGAACAGAACGTCGAGCTGAGTTGATTTAGCCATGTCCGTCTGTCCGTCTGTCCGTCTGTCTGTCTGTTTGTATGCAATCTAGTCTCTCAGTTTTCGAGATATCCGGATCAAATTTGGTAGGTGGGTGTATTTTTATAATGTATTAATCATTTGTCGGAACCGGAAGAATCGGACCACTATAACATATAGCTCCCATACAACTGATTGTTCAGATATGAGATTTTTCGTTATAACTTCTCCATTTATGCAGCTACGAACATGAAATTTTGCAGTACTTGCACCCATTATCAACAGAATACTTACAGTGAAAATTACAAAGATCGGGTCACCATAACCAATACCTCCCATACAACTGATTGTTCAGATATAAAATTTTTCGTTATAACTCCTCCATTTATATCGCTAGGAACATGAAATTCCGCACTGTTTTCAATAATTATCAACAGAAAACTTACAGTGAAAATTAAAAAGATCGGATAACTATAACCTATAGCTCCCATACAACTGATTGTTCAGATATGAGATTTTTCGTTATAATTCATCCATTTATGTAGCTAGGACCATGAAATTTCGCGCTGTTTTCACTCATTATCAACAGAAGACTTACAGTGAAAATAACAAAGATCGGGTCACTATAACCTGCAGCCCCCATACAACTGATTGTTCAGATATGAGGTCTTTTATCATAACTCCTCCATTTATGCAGCTAGGAACATGAAATTTCGCACCATTTTCACTCATTATTAACAGAATACTTACAGTGAAAATAACAAGGATCGGATGACTACAACATATATCTTCCATACATCTGATTGTTCAGATATGGGATTTTACTGTAAAACTCCTTTATTTGAACAGCTAAAACCGATAAATTTCGTAAGATATTTTATAAATAATAATACAAAGTCTACTGAGAAAATCGTCAAAATCTATGCTGTATAAGCTTTATCTCCTATAGCACTGATTGTTCAGATACCAGTTTTTGCGATATATCTCCTTTATGTAGGAAACTAAACCCAATAAATTGTGTTACCGGTTTACATACCGATCACATAGCAGTGAAAATCACTTAGATTGGTGCCATATAAAGTATATCTTCCATACCTCTGATTGTTTAGATGCGATTTTTTATATAAGTATGTAACTCCTCTATCGATGTATGCAGATGTATTCAAAAGCAGTAATCTGTCAAAGTAAAATTTGCAGATGTTCATGAAAGGTATGAAGCCTTCGGCATAGCCGAAGACAGCGCTGCTCTTACTTGTTTTATTTTGAAATCAAAAAATAATTAGTCTATTGTGCGTGGCCCTTTAACCTATACGTGAAGGACTTTAATATTGGCTAGCACGCCTGTGGGCTTTTTGTTCCATATTTCGAATGGATAAAGTTTTACACCACCTTGGTCAGCGAGTCTGCGTCTAGCGAGAGCAACACATTCACAAAGGATGTATTCTGGCGTTTCTTCGTCCATCTCATAGCACCAACAGACGCTCGTGTGTGAAAGATTCATTTTACTGAGTTGGTAGCGCAGGGAACAATGTCCCGTGAAGTACCTAGTGAGAGTTCGAAGGTCCTGCCTGCCTAAATTTATAAGCTTTTTTGAGCTATTTGTGTGCGACAGGTGGACCACTTAGCTTGTCTTTGTCCTAGACATTCACTCCAGTGCCTATGGAATTTTTTGTCCACCCACTTAACCTCGCTTGAGTGTGCTTTAGTGAATCCACAAAAGGGTTCCGACCATGGAATATTGTGTAGCTACGTGTTTTACTAGGCGGGCCGCCTGCTCATTGCCATTGTGACCCTCATGTCCCAGCACCCTGCCTAGGAATATTGTGTTCTAGCTTCTAAGAGCATTTGGGGTGGTGAGGCAGTCGTTCATTATTTTTGATGTTATTGCGTGGAACTTCAGCGCTAGAAAGGCCGCCTGACTGTCCGACATAATGCAGATGTTTTTAGAAGCTATGCCTCTTCTGAGGAATTCTCTGTCACAGATATCTATCCCATGAATCTACGCTTGGAAAATGGTAGAGCAGCTGTCCGTTCCTATCGATGCTTTAAAATTTGATCCAAATATACCAGCTCAAGTTTTTCCATCTTCAAGTTTTGATCCTTCAGTGTACCAATCTTCATCTTCACTTCCATTGAAATTCCTAGAAATGACTGGACTTAGGATTCTCATCGCCTTGTTTACTGTTGCATCCAAATGTGCGTTCCATGTGAGTGTCTTATCCAGCCTTACCCCCAGGTATTTTGCATCATTTCAAAGTGAATGCCTTCATGGATAACATTTTTTTCAGGGTAAACGGAACTCGAGTAATTTTAGGAGGATAAATGGATAATCCTTTGGTGGCACATCATCTTTGTGTAATGGAGATCGTTTCGCCATACAGCGCTGTTACACAGATCATCAGATCGTCTGCATAGCCTTGTGTTTCGAAGCCGTGATCGTTCACCATGGAGAGGAGTTCATCTGTAACCATAGTCCACAGGAGAGGAGAGAGTACACCCCCTTAAGGGCAACCACTTGTAGCTGTACTAGATTCTTTTGTGTCTCCCAAGGCACACATGGCTATATTCTTAGAAATTTAGTTAAATTTTCGACGTAAGGCGACATACTATAGTACCTAAATGTAACTGTAAAAATAAAAATTAATAAAATAAAATAAAAAACGGAATACAAGTTTTCAAAGTCACTTTTCTCGAAAAGCCCTCTATGAATGATTTTCATTTTTGAATTTTAGAACCTAGAAACATTATGGCTGCGTTTCTTTATACATTCCGGATAATCCCATTTTACAGCCGGAATAAACAGAATGCATTTGAAGTATACGTCAACGTATCATCAAGAACATTCTAAAGAATAAATAAACAAAAAAGTTTATTTCAAACGTTCAGAATGAATAAAGAAATGCAGCCTATAGCTGCATTTCTTCATTCTGTTTATTCTGGCTGGGAAATTGGATTATCCGGAATGTATAAAGAAACGCAGCCTATATGTACTTTTAAAATTTGCAAGACTTTCCAACGTCCAGCAACCTTTCATTTATTCTTGGTTCAGACGCACCGTGTTGTACTTTAACACTAGGGATATTCACCGAATTGAGCAAGTGAGCTTGCACTCGGGCAAAAGAGCTGATTACCTCAAATCAACGAATGTTGCCAAAGTTGTTGTTCTTAGAGCTAATCAGATTTTCTGCCCTAGTGCCAGGTCACTTGCTAACTTTGACGAATACCCATAATAATATATTTGCATACACATGAAAATATCTTTGCAAAATACTAGTCTTACGCTTAACGCCGTCTAAAAAAAATACCAACAAGATTCTAACTTATAAATAGTTGAAATAAGGCAATTTTAATATCCTCAATACTACTCCATTTCTACAATGTTTTATAGTGGCAGCAGTTGTGGCAAACTACTCGGTGCTTAGTTCTTCGTAGCTATGCACTTAAGTTCTAGCTTGGCTTTAATTTTGTTTTTTACTGCTGTACTTTTTTACACTGTCACAGAGGGAACTTTTAATTTGTTGACAAGATTTTTAAAACTGCTAATTAGTTTTTGCTTTACGAAAACCGCAAAGTACAAAACAGCGTGTGAAGCAAAATTGTATGTAAGTAATAATGATGGAAATGACGAATTAAAGGAAAGGGGAGCGGGGAAACCGAAGTGATGGAACGAACAGTTGACGCTCGACAGGGAAAAACTTCGGGTATGAAAGTGTTAAAATACTTCAAAGTATGTACATTAGGGCGGAGTAATTTTATTTCGAAAAAAGTGTATGGCATATTCGAATTCTGCGTTCGATTCTAAGCAAAAATGGTGAACAAACTGTATACCAAAAATTAGTTTGACACTTCCAATTTTTAAAAGAAAAATCAGTGTATTATAATTTTCTCTGAACGAAATTAATTTTTCATTTATAAAACTTTGTGTGTTTCTTCATACAATACACTGCTGTTTCTTTTCAAAATTCGGAGGGTCAAACGTAATTTTTGGTATGTAGTTTTTTGTAAAATTTGAACTTGCTATACACTTTCTTCGAAAATTGTGCTCCGCACAAATTACTCCGCCCTAATGTACATATGTACATTTGTACATTGTATTTATGCACATACAAAGCGTATAGAAGAAGTTGCCAGCTGTGCTTCTTGCAATTGCTTTCAGCGACCACGAAAACCAACGCAAACTATTTGGCTTTAAGCTATTACCACTTTGAAGACACATTTGTGTAAAACTTTGTATTCTTCTTATGACCGACACTACTTTGTAACTTTCAACGTGAACAACGCTTGCAAACAACAACGCTCAAAAGCTGTGACATGATGTCAATACATAATGCGTGATGAAGGAACTGAAGGGAGATTGCAGAATGCTCTGCTTCTGCTTTTCATCGCAGTGTCCTATTTTCTCGCAACATATTTCACTTTGTTGTTAATGATGTGAGAAAATGTTTGTAATTGAGTTAACAGCAGTAAAAGCAGCGGAAAATACGACGAAAATGAATGCACAACTAGCTGGCTAAGTTCTGCTTCTTAGAGAGAGAGAGAGAGAGAGAGAGAGAGAAAATGTAACTAAAATTAACAAGTTTCTACAAGTATTACCATAATGATTATAGTTATCAGTACCGTATGCGTTACCATTACAATTAAAATTTGAATTGACATTACCATTTCCATTACTATTAACACTACAATTACCATCTCTATTAACATTAGCATTAACATTACCATTACTATAAGCATTTGAATTACCATAACTATTAAAATTACCAATACCATTACCATTTCCAAAATCATCAATATTGCAATTCCCTTTGCCTAATGGTTACTATCACCATTACAGCTACCATTTTAATTACCATTACCATTACCATTACAATCACCATTACCATAACCAGTATCAATATCATTATCGTTATCATTACCATTGTCATTATCATTACAATTACAAATATAGCTACATTTTACATAACCATTACGATTACCATTACCATTACCTTTATCATAATTACTCCTATTACAATTATAATCACAATAACCATGATCATTACCATAACCCTCCCCGTTACCAGAACTATTACCAACACTATAAACATACCCATTGTCATTACTATGTATTACATGGCCGTTATGGTTACCATAACCATTAGAAAATATGTATTGAACTTTCACCCCCGCCCCACTCTCGCCAAAAAGAAAAACGGCAAAGAAAGGTGTCAACTCCATCACTACATCCGCTTTGGAGCTCAATCAAACAAACCAGTGAGTGACCATTCAAGCATTCAAGCCACCAAAAAGCCAGCTAGCAGTCAACAAAAGTTAGTACTTGTGAGAGCATATAACAAGAAAGCTAAAAAAAACAACAACAACTGCTAGTTAACCAACCGGCGACCGCTAAATGCCAGCTGCCAGCCGCCAACTGCCAACTGTCAACTAACAACAGCCAACCCTCAAATGACGCCATTGCTCTTGCTCCTGCTGCAGCTGCTCTACCTCAGTTCACAGCAAGTACTCGCAGTACTTGCTATTTTTTCTTTGTTTGCCCCTTCCAGCCAGTTGTGAAAGTGTTGTGAAATAGTTTGTTCGCGTCTGAAGTGTCTCTTTGGGGGTATTAAGTTTTGTTGACAACGAGTTGACGCAATGAATGACGTGAATGAAGATGCGGGCAGCGTGGTGGGGTGAACAGATTTGGATACAATAATGGAAAGTATTTTAGAGCATTGGGAAGATTGTGGGAGAGCGGCTATGCTTTAGGATTTGAGGGGTGGAAAGGTGCTTGCCATTTTACATGATGGTCTACTTATTGAGGGTAGGGCCTGTGAGGTGGAATCGATTGTAATGTTTAAGGGGTATTTTTGTAGTAAATTTAGTTTCTACTGTGTGGCTGTCAGGGCGCTTGAGATATTGAAGTACTTTGTTGACTGTGTAATACTTAGTAGTTGGAAATAAATTCGTTACATTCCTTACGTAGGTGCTGTGGTAATATTAAATTAAAGTTTTTGGCTAAGTTTTGTAATTGCGTTGAGCTAGATATGCAGCACAATAGCATAAGTATACAGTGGTCTATGCGGAGTGGGTGCAATGAACTTTCATAACTGAAGGGTATGAAAAATTTAGCCTCAGACCTAATGAGGCTCTGCCCTACACGGTATATCTTCGATGCCCGCATTTGCTGGGACTTGTATGGTCTTCACAAACAGCCAGATTTATTTTTCTCATTTTCTGGAAACGTAGTCGCTTTCGAGAAAAAATTTCAACTACATTCGTAACTTATGCTTGCTTGCTGAGCAAAATTGTTTTATGAAGCTTGTAAAAATTCTTTCATAATCCTAATACTAATTGTGCTCCTGAGTACCACCATTCCTATTTTTTTATGTATATCCCTGCCTTTCTTACTAAGTGCTGCGTTAATGGTGTATTGGCTTTGAACGCATCTCTCCGGGCAGAAAAACTGGTCGCAATGACAAGTGTCCAGCGCTGCCAGCGTAGGATACTTCTAGGTAGTACAACTAAAGTTCTTTGAAGCCAATGTCTCAAGCTGCGATGAAGTGCATCCTAAGATTACGGCTGTCACATACATTCGTAATATTCTCTAAAAATCACTGTCTTTCGAAGACTGGTTGACTTATTTGCATTTCTTTTGCTTTCAGCTTGTTCTCCAGCTCCTCCATCAGCTCATCGTCTGGAATAGCATTTAGATTTTCGATGATTACTGGAGCCACGCCTGAAATAGAGATTTAAATTATTTAAAGCGCGTATCACAGCCATGTCACACCATAGCTTCTTATGGATAGTTAAAGCAATCTATTTTAACTTACATATATTCCTAACCTACGTATCCGTAATCCTCTTGTTAAGACTTTTAAAGTGATTCACCTATATTCGTTACGTCTCTTTGAATTTGAGGTTCTCTTATGTGGGGTTTTTTTCGAAGTAAGTGCTTATGAAATGCGATTATAACTTTGGTCCGATGTTTGAACGTACCAGAAGGAAAAGAGATATGCCCATGAAAATGAATATGTATTTAAATGATCAAAACCTCGAGCTGAGCCTTTTTAGCCATGTCTGTTTGTCTGTCTGTCTGTTTGAACTCACTCTAGTCTCTGAGTTTTCGAGGTATCCGGCTGAAATTTAGTAAGCGCTTGCACTACTATGCAAAACTATGTAGTTGTTCAGTTGAATTTTTTGGTATAACTTCTCCATTTGTGAAGGTAGGAACATGAAATTTCGCACTATTTTCACTCATTATCAACATAAAGCTAAAGGTTAAAAAGAACAATGATCGGGTCACTAAAACCTATAGCCTTCACACAACTGATTGTTCAAATATGAGGTTTTACTTAAACCTTATGTGTTATAGGTTTACATATCATTCATACACAGTAGTGAAAATCATTTTGATTGGTGCTTTATAAGGCATGTCTTCATATCATTGATTATTCAGATATGAGTTGTCCCTTAATTTTTGAAGACATATCGTGCAAGTCGTTGTCGATCTTCATCCACTTGGCTGCCTACAACAAAAACGATTAGAAATTGACCCTGAAAAAATTACAGTATCTCAGAATCCGTAAGGTTCGCTCAGTGTGAGTTGATATCACAGTTCTTGTTAGAATCCTTTATCTTCGGAATTTCGCCATACTTTAAAGCGATGTCATTCTGAAACTCATTTAAGTCTAGCAAGTGCTGCGAAATTCATGTCAGAGTGTATCTTTCTCCTCTGGTAGCTTCAACTGCATACAATATTTATGTTAACATATGTATGTAGTACTTATCTCTTCCCAATAAACAATTTGAGATGCATTTGGGAATCAGCCATTTTCTAAAATCTCAAACGTTACTTCTCAAATGCATCTCAAATAAACGTTGATAGCGTTCTGAAACTAAAAGCACATTTTTAATACGGAAATATTTCCAAAAATTCTGGTTAAAAAGCTCGAGATTTGGATAAAAATTTGTGGAATCTTCCTAAGTTCTGTATAAAGTTTGAAAGTGTGATTTATCCAGTTTTTGTTAAAGCATGAACCATAGTTTGATCGATTTGGTGAACGCAGAGTATCGCCACGCAGCTGATTGCTTCAAAAAGTGTTTCTTTTAAATTAACTTTTAGTTCTTAATCGATTCACTGTGCAAGTTTCTTGTCATTTGCGCTTTTCAACACTGTCACGCGGCCACATTAACTATGTACATAATTTCATTGTCCAAGAAAGTTATTGCTAATGTGTTTGCCCACTTGGGCACGAACAGCCGCCGGAGTGGTGTACACTTTGTAGAGTGTTAATGTTGTTTTCAAGTGTTTTTCGAAACTACCAGTAACTAAAAGTTGCAAAGATGCGCGCAAATTTAATTGTAATTAATAATTAGGAAAACAATGTTCCGTGGTGAAATCGCAGCCAGCTTTTGAAGGGAGAGAAAGGATGAACTTTGAAAAGAGATTAAGATATTTTTAGTTAGAAATTCCATTTCGACACTTGCCTGAATTCTGTCTTGCAGATAATTGTAAATATTAATAGTTACGTACTAATAGCCTATTTCCAAGGTTTAACTGCAGCTAATAGCTCAGATTAGCTCCAAGAATTTTAACGTGGGGCGATCGTTAAGGTTTATTTCTTAGTTTGTATTTTTTTCTTTTCTTTTGCTTCTATTTAATTGATGGAATCACCCCCTTCGAGTTGTAATTCTTTTTTCCAACAGGCATAAACTGCAGTTAAGGCCTGGTGGAAATCAATTATGTATTAGTTAAACGGTGAAGGTATGAACGGTAATTGTTAATTAAATAACCAGTGGTCTGAGATCTTTTGTTCTAAACTAAAAATTGTATTCATTTATTCAATACCCAATAAAAATAAGTCAAAATTTAATATTATAATTATTAATGTTTTTTACACACCTTTCCTCTTTCAAAAATATACAATTTCATAAAATTTCAATGTCTATTTAACATATTGCTTGAGCGTTAGACGATCTAGAAGTCCAAAGGTATAAGTAGCCCATTACGCCCCTTTTGAGTACTTTGAACATCATAGAGAATGGTTTTATGTAAAAATAAAAATTTTTAAAAATGCTATAATCAAAAAAAAATCATAATTTGTTTTTTATGCGTTGCACATCGATGTAAGAAATGTACAATAAAGCCCATAATAAGACGGAAGAAACGCATTTTTTATCATTAAGTTACGTTAAAAGGTTTCCAAGATGCAGCACTTTTAAGAAAGGTATGTATGACGTTTTCTTAAAATTTCAGTCCCATGTAAATAGGCAACCCTAAGTTATATCGGCAAAATATGCTGCACGTAGACCTAGACTTTCAATCTCTTCAACTTTCATCCAAATCCTGAGAGGTCCCGCACAAAGGTGGCCGCGGTGACATGAAATGCCTCTTTAATGACCTCAAAAATTTGCTTCAGTTTTCAAAATGAAAATTTAAAATTTTTGAAAAGTTCTCAAAATTTATGTCTTCATTTTGAATGGCCAAAAAAAAATGTGTTAGTATAAAAATTATCAAAATTTTAAATTGCAAAAAAACTTTCTTTAGTATATAAGTTATCGAAATTTATGTCCAGTTTTTTATTTACCAAAAAAGTTATGTCAGAATTTTTAAAATTTCAAATTTCAAAGCTATATTCAGGTTTTGAATAAAAAATTATTTTGTCCAGTTTGTAAATTACCAAAAAATTATATCAAAATTTTAAATTGCCAAAAAATTTCTTTATTATGTGATTTATCAAAATTTATGTCCTGTTTTTTAATTATCAACAAAGTTATGTCAGAATTTTTAAAATTTTAAACTATTTACTAAGAAGTTACCTTCAGCTTTTGAATAAAAAGTTGTTCTGTCCATATTGTAAATTATTAAAAAATTATGTCTAAGTTTTAAATTACCAAAAAAGAAATGTATTAAGTATATAATTTATAAAAATTTATGTCCAAAAATTTGGTACTAGTTTTAAACTACCAAAAATCTTACTTTCAGTTTTTAAGTATGCTTAAATTTTAAGCCAACAAAAAAGTACCTTCAGTTATTAAATTATCTAAAATTATGGCCAGTTTTTAAATTGTTAAAAATGTATATATATATATATATATATATTTATTTTAGATAAACATCATTTGCTTCAGTTCTATTTTCAGTATCTATTTTTATTTTTTTTTAATTATTAAGAATTTTTATTCACTTGCTAAAATCAAGCCTTCTTATAGGAGAATGGACAAATAAATCAGACTGTACAAGCTTCGTTTAACCAATTCTATCTAGTAGAGGAGAACAGCTATGAATCTTATACCGGGAAAGAGTAAAAAAAAAAAAATATGTTATAAAGGACGAGCTTTGTTCGACTACACAACAGAAGAAAATAAACCAATAAAGCTGCCAAACGGGAGGGAATGAGAAAATTTAACCTCAGCGAGCGACAATTAATTAAGAATTAAATGAATATCTTCACAAATATACAAACACTTGATCTTCTACGATTCAATGCAACGTACCAAAGCAATTGTGCGTACGCTAAAGTTTCAGCCACAATTTCACTGAAGATTTGTGTGCCGCTCTTTTTGGTTTAATGGACTTACTTGAAGACTATGCCACATATGTATGTATGAAGTTGCTTTGCTCCACAAACTAAATATCTGTGTACGATGTGCTGCCGATGTACTCGTAGTGACCCTCATTTATCTTCATTGCTTACGCGCTTAATGGCTTTATATCCAGCGCATTTAGCACACAAATTTCATTTAAGTCAATATAGCGAAAGTTTATGCCATTAGAAATCGAATGGCTCATTAAATAAATACGAGCCACACACACACACACACACACAAAAGCTTAAAAGCACACATGACTATGAGCAAACGTTTAAAGAGTTGAAGTTAGCTGAAGCTGCACTAAATAATCAGTAAAATGCGTACTAAACTGTGTTTGAGCGCGTGTTGCCAATAGGAGATTCAGTGTTTCAGAGTGCAGAGTGAAGAAAGCATTATTTATGTAACGGCAAAGAGTTGCCTTGGCACAGGACAACAGCAGTCCGGCGATAATATTCATAAAAGCAAATGGATATAGCGCACTTTCGCTTTTAGGTATACGATTTTAGTGCAGCAATGAAACCTGGTTGTGAGTGTTGTGTTTCAGACATAAAAGCGGTTATAAAACCAATTGTTGGTTGTATTGAAGAGTTGGCAGTTAAGTTAAGGCGGAGCTATGTAAGTATTAGTGTTATGCAAATAATAAAACCAATAGCATCTCTTAATAGATTATTGTTTGCCTTTAGCTTGGTAATGGCTTTGCATGAAAATAAATGGCAAGCTGAATTCTTGGAATGCAGCACATAAGAAATTCATTTTACGCATACTCTATGGAACTATTAAAATATATTTCAATGGAAGAGATGCATGAACTATTATACTCGTAATATGTTTTATATTATATAATATATTTCAACTCCAACGCAAACATATCTGTGCCAGTTTAAAAGGCACAAGAAACCGATTGCATTGCTGCGAGGAGCTACAGGAGTGCAGGAATATACGCAACATTATTTTTGTTAATCAGTTTGAACAGAGCACGATCTAGGATAAACTTTCACAGTCCTTCCCCGGTTGAGAGTAGACAAGGATGAGAAATTTTGATATATGTGCACGAATGCATCATCTGAACACAGATACTATCAAAACGGCGTTTTCTCTGAATCCCAGAGAGTAAGGATTGAATCTCATGCCCAATCGAAACTGTATATGTACAGGTATATTTTTCTCCATTATGTTCAGAAATTGTGTCATAGATGTGGCCTGTCATAGAGCTAAACTCATGTGGCTCTTATATGACCTTGTCCCAAAGAGGCTAGTAACGGTTCATACTGGGAATTTACTGGCTCTTACCCAGGCCATGAGATTGGGTATCGCCTACAATGAATTGGAAAGTTCCAAAGAAGCTGAGGAAATACAAACGAATGGAAAACGGTAGAGCTCTTTCTCAGTACAAGTCCATCTTTCATGATATGTTATGTGGGACCATATGACTTCCTATCATTGCAAGACCTCCAAAGCATACTCAATTTCATGAACCACGCTGGTTTCAACATAAGTCTTACGAGGTGTATGGTACCGAAACGAAACTTATAGCCAGTTTAACGAAATAAATTTTACGCCTTCAGTACAAGTATATGGTCAAAATTTGTTTGTGCTTAAAGCGCTCCTTTCGAGAATATGTGTTTGTGTTGTTAAAATAGCTTTTGCTTTGAGAAAATTTTATCAGTCTTCTTTAGCGCGTTTTTGAAACCATATTTTCTGGATGCAGTTGACCATATTTTTTCACAAAATTTAAAATATTTCACAATATTGGAAAATTAACTATTTTTCACAGTTCTGCAGTATTTTTCGCGAAAGCAAAAAATAAAAACAAAGAGTTTTTTAAGCAATAGACAAAACCGAATTCAATTCTCATATAAAAATTTAAGAGTATCGTTAATTGTTTCAGGAGCCAAGGATCGGATCCAAACCAAATATGTGTGACCACCTCTCAGGTACTATCTTTCACTTAAAAAAGGAACTATAGAAATCGGTTAATGTGGTACAAAGTTATGTAGTAATATACATAAAAAAAAATTCCGACGAATTGATAACCTTCTCCTTTTTTGAAGTCGATTAATAAATGAGATCTGTCCCCAGTTTACCTAGGATACCAATACAAACATTACATAGGATAGCAATGACCAATATGATGGACGCTTAGGTACGTAGGTAGATGTGGCTGTATCTGCTATGTAGGGACACACATAGGCCACGAGTTGAAGGCCCGTTATACCATGACTAAGAGTTGTCACTTCCCTTGCTAAACCATTTTCAATACTCGACGAAACTCGTCAGTCACCTAGGGTTTAAATCTCACAGGTTGTTTGGTTTGGCCCCTCCTCCTCAAGGCTTTTGTAATTTCTTTAGCATCTATGGTAAGACACTTTAGAATACAAATTGTGTGAGATGTATCCTCCCTCTAAAGAGAATATAAACTTCGAGACCTTTTTCGATCCCACCTAGGCCAAGTTTGCCTGGAATCCATCTCTCGCTCGCACGAGCATAGATAAATTCTCTTAAAATCAGCTTTCAATAGACGAAGAGCATACTAATGCGTTTTTTGTCCGGAAGAATCCACTTGGTCCTACCCACTCTGATTCCCCCTTTACATTATCCCAGTACTTAGCATGCCAATCCAGTGAGTCAGTCTAGTTACTGGCATAATGTAAAGTACCAGGCTGACCGAGCTTTGCCCGGAGTGCATATACTTTTTAAAGCTTTCGAGATTTGGATAGCTTTAAAAAAATATTTTGGAGATAAACAAAAAAAAAATTGGATTTCCATATCAATTAAGTAAATTCCTTACTCAAAAATTTAGGTCACCCTATTCCGAAATACGCTGGAATAAGAGGTACATATCTTGAGCGTATGTGTACTATGTATACATAAAAAAATGTTGATTGAGATTAACAAAAAAAAAAATTGTATTACATGGAAGCGTGGCAACCCTGATGGAAAATATTTTCTGACCAAAGTTCTCAACAACACTATTCATTTGATATCGATATTGCGATGTTTTAGATAAATTGTGTGGCATTGAAAATAAGTGGCAACCTTGCACTATTATCCTAAGACATAACATTTTGTGTATAGGGAAAGCATTGTTTAGGAACCTTCTCTTGGTACCCATGAATAGTAATATTTTACCTTTTTTTCTAAACAAAAAATTAAATAAATATGCGATTCAAAATAGGTGGCAACCTTATTAAAAATATTTTTGAATTCGGGATCTTTAAAATACCTTCCGTTTAATACCCATATTATGATATTTTAATTATTTTGTAACTAATTTCGAATAGGAGGCAACCTTATACGAGTCTTCTCGGAGATATTGCGNATATGCGATTCAAAATAGGTGGCAACCTTATTAAAAATATTTTTGAATTCGGGATCTTTAAAATACCTTCCGTTTAATACCCATATTATGATATTTTAATTATTTTGTAACTAATTTCGAATAGGAGGCAACCTTATACGAGTCTTCTCGGAGATATTGCGTATTCAGATAACCTTAAAATCCAAAACATTATCTGTGTACAAAATTTCATCAAAATCGTTAGAGCCGTTTCCGAGAACCCTATGGATATATATATATATATATATATATATATATATGTATATACAAGAATTGCTCGTTTAATGTAATAAGATAGGCACTGGCATGAACTCATTCCAGTAAAAGGTTCATACCAGTAACTAGAATTTCTGTCCGCTTCTTATACCAGGGTTGGAATGCTAGTATAACTGTCGTAATGTAGACAGCCAATACTAGGGCATGAATTAATATATGGAAATATATGGTTTGAAAAATAAGTAAAGAAAACATTTTAGCAAATTACAGAACCAAGATATTCTCCTACTTCGGTTCCTTGCAATGCCAAAATGGGTATTTTTTAAATACGTATTTTTAATGCATTTATCTTCAATTCATGGTCACTTTTCGTCCCAATTTCAAGTATTTAATTATACATATACATACGTGCATATGTACATGATTACCCACCCAATTGTATTCCTTTAGGCACGGTGCATATTAGAGCGATACGATACGCGATACCATATGCGGTGTGATAGAAGCCCATGTCGCTCGGCCGATACCCAAGGAATATATGTCGCCGCAGTGTCGTTGTCGTGCAAAATATTACGCATACGCCCCGTCACTCCACATTCTCATACCTCTCCCTTCTCATGTTATACTGCACATAATATCACGCATACGCCGTACCGCCTGCGGCAGTCATTAGTACAGATTTCATGTAATACCCTACTACCGAATGTGCATTGTTTTCTCAGCCACACACACAATTTGACCACACATGTACTCAAACAGGCAATCGAAACTTCGTAAAAGGATTATGTTAAAAAAAACGACTGTAACAATATTATACTGACTTTTGCCCTGTCTCTCTCCCGTTTTTTTGTAGTTTATAAAAGTCAAAAGTCCTTATTAAGTAGCGTATTAGTTGTTTATCCTTTTAACTGTTCCTTTATCTTTTACTTATGCTACTTTTATTGCCATTTTCCACTGTCTGCAGTTGCTGTCATGACTTTAATGACACAATGACTCGTAACATTATTAAGCCGAAGCAAACATACCGACCCTCTTTCGTTTTGTTTCTGCTATGAATGTATGTTTTATTGTTTTTGTTATGCAGCAGGAGATGTTGGTTTTCTTTGCTTTGTCGTTTGCTAAGTACTAACAGGCTGTTGAGTTGAGTATATATTTAGGGTAAAAGGGTCAGTTGGTCCTTTTCAGCAAAAGGATATATTTAAGTACACATACGCATGAGTATATATTAGTATGTATGTACATAAGTATGTATGTATATTTATAAAATTACTATAATTGCTTTTAATGGGATATTGCTTTCATATATGGGCACTTGTCATGGTTAGTTAAGAACAGAGTGAAAATCTTGTATGATCAAAGAGTATGTAGCAAACTGAGACAAGCACAGAAATTGATATATTTACATTTACATATATTAAACGCCGAAGTATACGAGTAGTATACACTTTTTTAATAACTTGAAAACTTTTGCAAAAGCTTAAAAGAACCTTTCCTAAATTTGTAGACTAACTGAAGTTGTATGAAAAGGATAACATAGTCTTTACTTCATTTAAAGCGTCCACAAATTCAATTCAGAAAAAAAGTTTTTACTTCCAAACGTGTGGAAAGTATCGTAAACGTGAAGAATTTAACCGTAGATCAACCCTGCAATAAAATTCATAATTCTTACACATAAAGGAGTTCTGACGAACTCGCAAGTAAGTATTTTACTTGGTATACCAAAAACTATACCAACAACAGTAGCAACAAAATAGATAGCTATAGCAGCTCAGGTAATCAATGCACAGTGGTTCAAAACTGACATTTAGTGTACACAATTGACTGGAGCCTTCATTTTTCACTCAATTTGATTATTAATGTTTTAATGAAAGCTAATAAAATATGCAAGAGGCCAGTTGATTTTTAATTTTTGTTTGTATTATTTTTTTTTTTTTTGGGCAATATGTAGATAAATTAGGCATTTTGAAGAAAATCCGTTCGCCTGTAACTGGGACAGATAAATGTTACATGATAAAAACTAGTCGAAAACAATTGTAGAGTTCTCCCGCACAATATGATCACAATGTGTTTTCAATTCGAAATCAAAGAAAGACAGCCTATGAAAATGTTTGTGATTGTAGAAGTATACGTGTATATTTGTAAACTACTATCATAAGTGGGCGTTTCCTTCATACCGCAGTTAACGCAAACGAATTATGGTCAAAATTAAATTTTAATGCATAAGCGCTCTTAGACTGTCTTTGCACCTGTGCGGAGTTGACTTGATAACTTGAAGAACACATGGAACGGGCCATAATTCGAAATTTTTTACAGCGAATATGATGTGTATTTACTGCTATCACCGCTAAAGTGTAAATAAATTCTCAACATACACCTTGAAGTCCAAACATACGCCACAAAAGAAAATTAAATGACAAATTTCTCATTTGCGGGGCTCTTCGGAATCGAAGCATTAAACTTTGCGCCTACTTTCTTATTCTGAATCGGCATTTCGGCGAAAATTTGCTTTCATTTTCGAAATAGTTACTCTCTGTCAGATTTTTGTTCATCTAGACTGAAAAAAAAAATCCTAATTATTTGCGGTTAGGGCTCGATATGTCGACTTTCTTCGAAGCTCTTCGTTTTTTCGATATCCGAGAAATTTTGAAAATAGGATGTGTTTTTCCTAACTAATGGCGTTTTCTTTCCTACCGAAAAATGTTGCCTTCTCAGTGCCCTCTACGCACAAATACTAAAGAGAGGGCATTGAAAAGGCCACAGGTTTTGTAGAAAAGAAATCGCCATAAGACAAAATATATTTACACATGAAGCTGTGTGGCATATGATAGTTGACCGAATCCAATAAAGCATTTGAAAAGCAAAAATGTCAGTTTGAGTACATTCTCTTATCGGATCTCTCATTCTTTTTTGAATATATCGACACTCTGATGTTGGGGAATGTACTTTGAATTTACTAGCAATATAGAAGTACTACATATATGTATGCCCGCAGCAAAAAAAAAAAATTCTCAAAAAAATTTTATATTTTATAAAAAAAATGTCGCCAATATTAAAGAAAACACATTTTCAGTTTCTATAAAAACGTTGGGTATGTAAATTTATACATCCTTAAATTTAAGTACAATGAAGTGCAATTTGCAAGTGGCTAAGAGGTCGCTTTGATTTTTAGTAATTCTTTTCGATAACATTTCTAGCACATCTGCATGCTAAATGGGAAATAGAAGCGTTTGTTGGATTATTAAAAATCAACGCTTGTTGTACTAAAATTTAGTGATCTATAAAACTGCATACCTAACATTTTTATGAAAACCAAGAAAAAAATTAGTTCGTTGAAAATTTTTCATAACGTTTCAAATTTAAATTTTTATTTTTTTTTTTTTTTTTTTGGAAGAACCATAAATCTATAAAACTGCATACCTAAAATTTTTATGAACACCAAAAGAATTTAATTTAGGTGAAAATTTTTCTTAATATTTCAAATAAAAATTTGTATTTTTTTATTTTGGAAGAACCCTTAATTTATTTGCTTGTTTTTGTTTTTGACTTGTATGAAGGAAATAAAGTAAAAAATAAAGATTGATTAAGTACTCATCGTCTTTGATTTACTTATATCTGCCGAGTGCTGTTAGCACTAGAGCTGGGATACTATCGATAGTAATATCGATAGTATCGATAGTTGAAAACTGTCGCCACTATCGATAGTTTTTGAAAACTATTGATGTCGGTTTTAGCAAGACTTCACAATGTCTCTTCTTTACATCTCTACACATTACATTATTTTTTTTTATAAAAGAAAATTCACAACACAGTCGGCAAAAAAAATTTTAAGTCATTGGGATTTTTAGCAACTATAAGCTTACACTGAGTTATAGTAAAATTTAATAGGCTATAAAACTGATTACACAAAACTTTTATAGAAATTCGAATTAAAAAGCTTGAATTTTTAATTATTTTGTATTTTTTTATGTTTTGTACAAATTTTATAAAAAATTAGTAGACACTAAATAAACAAAAAAATAGTCAAAACTGCTAAAATATATTGCGGTGCTATTATTTTGAGCAGTACAATATTCATTTTCTTATAATATGGTAAAATGTTAATAATTTCCCTTGTGCGGATTTTGATATGCGCCTCCGTATTTGATCTCAGTTGAACTTTTATAAGTATGAGTTGTCAATTTAAACGAATATCTTTTACTTTGTTTGTTTTGTAGTATTATAAATGTATTTTTATAGCCAATTTCACTTCTTTGCACTTCAAAAGGGACAAACAAAATCCGAGTTTAATTTTGCCATAAAAATAAATAAATTCAGATTTTGCCTGTCGCTATTCAAGGGGATGCAAGTGTATGTATATAAGTTATATAATTCAGACGCATAAATTAATAAGTTTATTTTATTATTATAAGAAGTTCTTTTTGATGTACTCAAATTTAAAAAAAAATATATACAATCTCTTTAATTTACAAAGTAATTTATAAATTTTATAAATTTATTAATTATTTAATTTTCAAACAATTGAGCGTTTCAATTCAGTACCTTTCACGACGATAGTACTATCGATACTATCGATG
This sequence comes from Rhagoletis zephyria, assembly GCF_001687245.7. Lineage (NCBI taxonomy): Eukaryota > Metazoa > Arthropoda > Insecta > Diptera > Tephritidae > Rhagoletis > Rhagoletis zephyria. Next base: position 540,317 of record NW_016157141.1, on the reverse strand, counting down.
TTTTCAACTATCGTTTCGAAAACTATCGAGTGGCGGTACTATCGATAGTATCCCAGCTCTAGTTAGCACTCCTATTGTTCTTCTCTCATTACTGACCCTGATCTTCTAACTTTAGTTTTATTTTGCTTTTGTACTCACGAGACCTCATTTAGCCAGAGAGCAGAGAGTGAATGCAAATAAACTCTGACCACAGCTTTCTTAGGTTGATTTATTTTCTGCTAGCGACTTTGTCTACCACACGTTATTTTTCAGTGGAACTGAACGATCCTGGGCATTTTTTTACTCAATTTAACTAAATTTTACTTTAGTAAAACTTTCTGGAGAATAATCTTCTACAATACATATGTCAAGCCTCTAACTAACTTCCAAATTTCCTTTTTCGGGGTTTCTTGAATTAAAGGTCAAAACGACCCTTTTAAGCGGAAGATACTGGGTTAAAATATTCCAAGAAAATATTTTCCATGAAATTTTACTTTATATGTCTTAGACTTTAATTTCGCTCAGACATTTATTTCAACCATTATTGAAGGAAATGTTCTACAACTAAGTGATACTAGTCGAATTCTTTTTTCACCGAACTCAAATTTGAAAATAAATTTTTGGTTGCAATTTTTATGCGAAATTAAAAAGAATAACAATTATTTTTAATTTTTATATTATATTAGATAACAGTTATTGAAGACTTTTATTTATCACACCAGTTGTAGTGAGTTTTATTCCCCAAGGGTGTTAAATTTCCCTAAACACTCCAAATTATCATTGAACTTGTTTCATCAGCCAATGGAGCTTTATGTATTTTTTTATTCGGCCTATCGCAATCTGTTTCTAACTAAGTAGAAATGTAAGTATAAATAGCCGACTCCACACAAAAATATTTGTATGCGCTGCACAAAAACTTAATAAAACTAATCATTTATTTGCCAGTTTGGATTTTAATTGAAATTTTCAATCTTCTATCTTGATGGTGCACACCAAAATCTAAAGAAAAAGTAAACTTCTAAACGTCCAAGCATATTCCCATCTCCTACGGCTTGCTGCTTGCTTTTTAATATATTATTGTTGTTGGCATAAATTAAGCACACTTGCTAACTACGTTGTTTATCTATGTTTTAGCCATGGCTAACGTATAAATTATTAGGCAAACTTCAAGCCAAGATCCAGCAGTAATTTGCACACCTAAAATTCGAAATGCAAGCAATGAGCAGCAAGCGAGGCGTTAAGGTATTCATGTATTACTAGCCCGAATAGTTGTTAGTGTGCCAGAATGCGTAGCTCGAAATCCAAGTTATGCTCTGCATGCATGCACTGGCAAAGGAACGTGCCAGAAATTTTTAATTAAGTTGCAAGAAAAACTCTTCATAATTTCTTACATTATTACTCGGGTGTGCAGTTTGGATGAACTCCAAATCGAAAAAGTTTCACAACCACGGCTGGCTGGCTGACTGGTTGACTGGCTGGCTAGAAAGCAGGCGTGTGAAAAGAAATAAGGGAATCAGTGGACGAAGAATAAGGAAAAGTATGATTTTAAGAAAGTTTATGCCACAAAAAGCAAAAGGGGTATTGAGTTGGTAGAATTGTAGAGAATCTTAAAGCCAGCAGCACGAAGGTGTGAAAAGTCATGAAAACTGAAAGGCTTTAGCTAAAAGATGGACCGTACTAATAAAGCCACTGCGCTTGCACACCAACTTAAGCGCATTTTTCTACTCCTCGTTTACCATGGTACTATTATTTAGTATTTGGTATGCAGTAGCAAGACTAATCGCAGCCTTGCCGCTATTTATACTTGTTTTGTTCAAAGTTGCGTGAGTTTTATTTACTTTTCTTTTAAGCTCTTCTCCTCCACACATTCTTTTATATAGCCACATCCAGCCTCATTCAACTTTATTGCAAAGTTAGTACAATGCAAAGACAGGATAAACATTACATAGTTTTACTTTGCCCACCAAGTCTCCATTATGCGCCGCTCTTAGTGCACGCTGGACGTCTTTATGTACTTTACTTAAAACTCTATAAGCCTTGTTTGTGCAGATTTTGCTATTAAAAACTTTTGCGTTCGTCCGTCGGCTAGCTAGGCAGTCCTGCCCTTTTTGCGTTTAACTCATCACAAGCAAACACACTTAGAAATACAAAAATCCCGCAAGCTTGAGGCTCTCTTACACACAGCTCTGTATACATACATACATAGTTTCTGCTATTTGCACCCCGCAGCGCTCTTCGAAATCATCTTCCTTCTCACATTTCCTGCACAAATTAAATCTGTCAAAGTGCTTTCTTGTTACCATAATTTGAGCTCGAATGGGCAAAAAGTTAGCCAATATTTGCGAAATAGGCCAATAGGCGCATAAAATCAGTTTTGTTCGAATTCTATAGCATTCAAAGGCATCAATAAATAAGTAATTACTGTGAAATGTGGAAGACAGTAGAATGTTGGAAAAAACGACACAAAATGGAAAGCATTTTCGATGAGCCATGGGGATTATTGAACATTCCGAGGTATTCAGTAGGAGAGCAAATAAATTTCTGAAAAGAGGTAAGTGGTATAAAGATTGGAATTAGGAATGGATAAGAAGTACGATACGGATAATGGTATGGATAAAGACAATGCTAAAAAGATAAGGATAAGGATAAGGATAAGTATAAATATAAGGATAAAGATAATGATAAGGATAAGGATAAGGATAAGGATAAGGATAAGGATAAGGATAAGGATAAGGATAAGGATAAGGATAAGGATAAGGATAAGGATAAGGATAAGGATAAGGATAAGGATAAGGATAAGGATAAGGATAAGGATAAGGATAAGGATAAGGATAAGGATAAGGATAAGGATAAGGATAAGGATAAGGATAAGGATAAGGATAAGGATAAGGATAAGGATAAGGATAAGGATAAGGATAAGGATAAGGATAAGAATTCCGTAAAGTATAGGGATGCAGATCTGGCTAACGATAAAGATAAGGACATGTATAAGAATAAAGAAAATGTGTCAGATAAGAAAAAGTATAGGTTTAAAGGTATGATTAAGGAAAAGGATAATGATGAACATTATGGTACAGATAAGGATTTTGAAATAGATACCATAGATAAAGATAAGTACAAATAGAAGTTAACCTATTAATATTGAGATGTTTCCACTTAATGAATTACTTAAATTATTGTTTATGGGCGACCACTTACACCAAACGCCTAAATGCATGCTTTGCACTGCTGCGTGTGCAAAAACTTCCTTTATGATGCGCACTACTTATTGAAGCAATATTTTTTTTGTATAAAGACATGCAAACAGCCTGGTCTCCCCTCTCACTTAGTTATTCAATGAGAATAAGCACACCAAATTTGTTTCTCTCGATAAATGTTTTGTTAAAATCTAATCGTGGTCGAAAGATTCTAAACGAGCATAAATAGTATGACACCTCTATATGTATCACCTGCTGTGGGATTACCCCATTGGTAGCTTGAGAAATAATGCAGTAGTCGCGAAGCCTAACCTTCAGATTTCGTGGGACGTATCCTTTAAAATGGTTATGCCAAGTTTTAAAATTACAAAAAATGTTTGTATGCTTGAATGTTAAAATGTCATGTCTGGATATTAAATGGTCGAAAATGCATATCCAATTTTTTATGTTCAATTCGATAATAACCAAAAATGTATGTCCAGTTTTTATTGATGGAGAATTTACTTCCAGTTTTTAAATAATCAGATCTTAAAGAGTTTCTAGATTACAAATTTATGTCTAATCCTTAAATAACATGGCAGCGTGTCTTGTTTCTACATAAAAAAATTAAATTATGCCTATATATATCGGCAAATAAAAATTTATATCCAGTTTTGAAATGAGTAAATATTCATTCCTTGTTTTCAAATTGACAAAAGTCCATGTCTAATACAACTTAAATATTTTTCAATTATTCATGCCCGATATTTTATAACTCATATCCAGTTGTTGCTATACAAAAAAAAAAAATTAAAATTTTGGGATGATTAAACATTTATAGCCAGTTTTCAATTCACTAAAAACTTATGTAAAAAGTTTTAATTGCTAAAAGTTTATGTCCATTTTTTAAATTAACAAAACCTTGTGTCAAAGTTTTTAGTGATAAAAAAATTTGTCTGATGCTTAATAATCCAGCATTCATGTCCGCTTTTTAAATTACAAACAATTTTGTGTTAGCTTTTAAATTGCGAAAATGTATGTATGCCCTCTATTTCCGGGTGATCAAAAATATATGTCCAGTGTTTTATATTCTCGAAAATTTGTCTAGGCTTTCAACTACAAAAAATTATGTCCAATTTGTGAGTTAGAAAAATTAATATCCAATTTTAGAACGATCAGAAATTTATGTTCAGTTTTTAAATTATCTCAAACCTGAAGGTCAAAGAATTTAAAATTTTTTAAATTGCCAAAAATTTAGTTTCTAGCTGAGTATCAGGCGGTTACTGGTGAAGAGAAACTTCCTCGCTTTGGAAAGGTTTAGTTGCCTGGCTATAATTAGTAACCAATTTAGTGGCAAACTAAATTTACCCACTCTTCTATGAAGTCCTATAAATTCCTAATATAAATACTTATTCGTTTTTTCATTATCAGTTAAGTTTGTGACTGCCATTCAATGGTTGCCGGGTCAAAGGCCACGGCGACAGTTAAAAATCAGAATGAAAAAAATTTAAGAATATACCGAATTCCGGAAAACGATGCAATAACTCTCAACAAAAAATGTTTGAGACCGTCAATATAGTACATAAATAATTTTTTGACGTTGGGGCAAAACATTTTCAAGGAGCACGATGGCGAATATGTAGATACATACATTTTCAAAATTAACGCTTTAAAAAAAATGATGTATACAAATATGCACAACTTCAAGGTTTTTGGAGCCATATTTACCGATATTGTATAATGCAAGTTCTTATACCGAAAAAAATTAAACAATTTTATTATCATAAAAAAGCATTTTCAAATTCTTAGTTTTTATTTTCCACCATCATACAAATTTATTTTTATTTTCCACATGCATACAAATTTTACAATACACTATGCGACGTGCCAAATACTTATACTGCTGCTGCTGTGAATAAGAAAGAGAGCACGAAAAATTTTCCACCACTGTAGAAAGACAACATCCACAGGCAGGCCAACAAATTAGAGACATAACGAAATGAACTTTGAGCACTATTTACAAGCAGAACAAGACGTGCAGATGCGCTGGAAATCAGGACGTGCGCTGATGTGCAGAAAAAATTAATTTAATTCATTTCAGAATTGGCGAACAACAGTGCCTGATGGCATGGCGGAGAGAAAAAAATATAGGCTATGCCAGATGAAGGAGACGGCAGTCGTAAATAGAAGGAAAAAAATAAAGAAAGAAGTAAGGTAAGGATGTACCGTTTGCATGCGCGACAGTGATGTCACATAGCTTCTTAGAGCTGAGTAAAAGTAATGAAGCGCAAAATAAAAGAGCTGATGCAGGAAAGCAAAAATATTGGCTTAGACAATAGCAGCCACGAAGAATCAGATGAAAGAGCTTGACGGCAGCGAATAGGCAATTGAAGTAGTGTGATGATGCTGTCCTAATACCATCTGCCAGCAAAGGCCGCCTTCGCCTTTTACATGTACAACAAGCACATTTTTTTCTTTCAGTTCAATGGCAGCAGCTGGTCGTTTCCAGAGTGGTTGATGAATATGAAGGCTGGTGTGATGGCTGCAGTCAGTGTTGCCACGAACAAATTTTTTTCCTACCAAAATTTCCGACGAAAACTCAATTTTTTTTTTTTAATTTTTATATATATATATTTTTTTCAATGACAAGTAGATAACATAACATTTAATAAAACTACATATAATACAGCTAGTACAATAACAATAAATTAACACCTTATAACAATTCATTTTCTCTTAATTATAATTACGTCGGGAATACTCGCGCTGCGACCTAAGAACATGTATTGTTCACTTCAACCTAGGCTATTTAAGAAGTTAAGCACTTTTGGAGGGTGGCATATTCCAAATTTTGGATTGAAAATACAGTCGATCCCCAAGGTTTATCAGTCTGCTTTTTATGATACTATTTCCACCACCAGCCTACTAAAGCTGCAGTCCATCTCTACAGAAAGTCCCATTTATTCAAATGGTACCTTAACTTGCAGTGCCCTATCAGGTAGCCATTTAGAGTTCTAAGAACATCCCGGATAAGATCGAGGAATCTCTCGGAGTTCCTCCTGAAAGGAGTGTGTTATGCTAATATGGGCTCCTAGGTAGTTTAAAAGAGTTTTACAGCTATCTCCAAACCTTGATGCCATTTTAAAAGAGTCTGAGGCCTGACTCTGGCCCCACCTGTCCCTCTACGAAGGTATTCGCTTCCGCCTGGAATATTGACAGACCTTTCTGGAATCATGGTTCAATTACGCCTGCCGCAGTACTCCCGTCGTCCATTTTCGATCCGCTGGTTCACCATACTTAGTCAATCATAGTTATTATCGCTCCGCAACAGTCCCTCTCAGCAATTCTGACCTTGTAGAACGACAAATTCGGTAGCATGCTGTGCGTGAGGTTAATAGCGGGATCCTCCATGACGACCTCCAAATTATCCCGAAGATCTCTACTTTTCATGCTGATGGGATTGGGCAGCCATCGGGTGATGCAGCAGGCCTCCTTTTTAAACAGAATAGACGGAGGAAGAATGCTTGTAATGTGACAGCGGGTCCACGACCGTATTGAAAGATAAAATCGTTAATTTGGGTCATATTCCCCAAGTTTTACCATGAAGTCCCTGGCCGGCATAAAATGCCCTTGTAGCCTTGTTAGTATCATTCGAGAGATGTGAGTTGCAATTGAACCTTTTGTACAGAGTTACACCTAGAAACTTCGCCTCTTCTGTGAACTCAATTTCTGTCCCTGCCAAGGTGGTTCTATTGAAGTTGCCTTTCCTTCTTTTGGTAAATGGGACAATGGGTTTATTTCAGCACCATACATATGTAAGTAGTTTTTCACAACTTTGTAGTTTAGTTCAATTTAAATTAACTTTTAGGCACATAAAGTATATGCATACCTTGGATGTTTATTGTAATCATTGGCAAAAATAAGGGCATACGAATCAAGTTGTTTGGTGATATATTCTTTGTATTATTAGCGCAGAACCCACAAAATCCAATCTAGGCAACCAACCTACCAAATAGGAAAAACCCTACCAATTTTGTTGGGAAAAGCGCATGTGTGGCAACACTGGCTGCCGTCTGCGCTGCTACTGGTACTGCTGGCGCTTGGTAGCATACTCGTAAGTGCAATAGGAAATTAAATAAATTATTTATGAAGTTAAAGCGAAGATGCGAGCAAGCAAAGAAGTAAGTTTATTAAAATGTAAGTAGACGACAAAATATACTTACATAGATGACAAATCTTACAAAAAATAACAAAAACAAATATGTAGATATATGTATGTATAAATACAAATAAGATGTCAGCATGCAATCAAATTATCGCTACAGCTGGTCGCCCATTATTTGTAGTGAACGCAAAAGTCAATCAATGAGTGAGATAAATCAAAATTCTGTTTTTTGCCAAATTATGCTTCCTTGCATTTTTTTTTTGTAATTTTAGTTCGATATCCTATTTTCATATTTTCTTCGTTGCTACTATCTTCTACTGAGTATTTTTCGTAATTTTTGTGTTCATCCAACTCAATTGCGCATTTGTATGGAATTTTGGCTTCGAGGGTTTGCTCAATGATGCAGATTAGTTGGTTAGTTAGATTGAATGAATAAAACCTACTGTAGATCTTTGCTAACAGTGACAAAAATTGTGGTCAGTAATGCATTAACGCCGGTATACATAAGTAAAAGAAATGTAATGCATTTGAGTGCAACAACGCGTTGCTGAAAATAAGAAATGCTTTTTTGGCAAAAAAGCTTTTCCCAACTGACTTCTCCTTACTAAGACCTTGCGGTCACGCGGTTTGTTCTTGGCTGAGTCCAAAGTGCTTATGACACTCGAAGAAGTGGACTGTGGTGATTGGCCGGTTTCAATAAGTGGCGACGATGCATTTGATGTTCGAATATATTCTGACTTTTTACTTATTGAACCTATTGTAACAACTGGATTGCAGTTGGGCTGGCGAAAATCTTGTGTATTGTGTGGCAGGAGGATATACGTATGTACAGGGTGATACAGATCGTTGACAGCAATTGTTTGTGATAAGTTTGTTTTTTTCAGATAGTTGGTACTACAGATACATTAACAAGCAAAACTTCCACATTTGGGAAACTAAACACTATGCTCTAACAACGAGTCACTGTGTGTGCGTGGTTTTTAGGCAGGCGGAGTCATCGGACCATAATTCTTTGAAAATGATGCCGATAGGGCTATTACGGTCACCGGGGAACGTTATCGTCTTACTCTTTATAGTCTGAACTATTTTACATGAACTGTACAATATGTGATTTTAGCAGGACGGTGCCACTTGCCACACAGCGCATGGAAGGATAGCCCTTTTGCGAACGAGGTTCCAAGGACGCGTTATCGCCCAAACAAACGAGATTAGGTGGCCAACGAGATCTTGCTATTAAACTTCTTTCGCCAATACGCCGAAATTGTATGCGTTTTAAATGATATACAGCCCGAACTGCATATGTCAAAAAGCCAAGGAAAATTTTGATATGAGCATCCTCGGTAGCAAAAGTAGTCGCAGTTAGTATTTAACGAAAATTGTGTTTCATTCATAAATACCTCCCAGCTGTTCAAGTCTGCCAGGTTGTCCGCGCGGCTAAGTGAGTTGCTAGTATCTTGGGTAAAGTTCCCTTCCAGTCTGTTTAGGTATTTCCGAGAATAAGTACAGACTTTTGAGCGTTAAACCCAGACTTTTTTATAAGTTATGATCGGTAATTTGTGTGTCATCGCCTTTAACTATATACGGCTACAGTAGAAGTGGACTTTGTGGCTTGTTACACGCAATGGAAATGCATTGAGTGTGGTTCCATAAATTGTCGGTACCTGCTTCCATGATAGAGCGCTGGAGCGGGAATAGGTCAGTAGTACCTCGAGTGCCGTGGGTGTAGGATACTCGTGGTTCGGCGGTTTTCGCTGGTTTCGAAATTGGTATCATTGAAATTACCTCACCGCGAAGATGTTGTATGCGCTAATGCACTTAGACGAATTGCTTTCGATATGGCTTCCTTTTCCTACTTGAACGTGAATTAGATTAGATTGCTGATTCTAACAAATTTTTCTGCTGGTGCTCAATCACGATGTGCCTTATCTCCGGTAACTTATTATAGGACCGTCACTTTTGATCGAGGTGTTCAGTCTTCCACATCTGTGACTCTCTGATTAGGCTAGGCAAGGTAGCTGGTAGTCATTCAATCGCACTCAAGGGCACAAACCCATGTTGCCACGAACGATTATATACATTTTATCCCCATTACCGCTCTAACGGTCAAATTCTTAAAATTTTCGGCACTCATCAACTTCAGTCTTCCGCTTCAAAGGGCGGGGCTTTGGCAGAGTTAATACCCAACGTATTCAGGCTGTTCCTTTTATTTAGCTTTTGCAGAAGTCATGACGAGACACACCGAGTCTCTCAACCAGCTTCCCTAAACTGATGTGACCGTCAGCAGAAAATTCGCCAAGGAAATTTTTCCTCTGCTCAGCGCAAGTCCAATTCTGGTCAAATGAGACTTGTCATATTAATCGTGTCTATGTATTTCCATTATTTCGAAAAAGAAGAGAGGAGAGTTTTTCGTTTGCTTGTGAACCAACATTACACCGATAATAAAGTCAGCTTCGAAATCCAACGCAGAATCACTCTTGCCAACTAGTGCTACTTCGGACAATTCGGAAGTAAAGTCCCTTTTCAACGTGCGGAAACCGAGGTCTATAAGTCGCACGAGAATGATGGCTGGTTTAAGGCGCAGAAGCATGGGCCTTTACGCGTTGGCGATGGCGAGTACCGCAGAAAATGGAATGATGAGATGTATGAGCTTAACAACGCCATGGACATAGCGAAACAAATTAGAATATAGCGGCTCCGCTGGCTTGGCCATGCCGTTCGAATAGACACCGACGCCCCAGCTTTGAAAGTAGTCAACTCGTAACGCGCTGATGGTAGTAGAAGAAAAGGGAGGCCCCCACTGCGATGGAAAGACCAAATGGAGGAGGACTTGGCTTTATGACTATTTCCAGGTCGATTTCTCTGAGCAGAAGGTTTACTGTCATTACCCATGCGAGAGGGGAAGTGACTCCAGCTGGTAGGTTGCTCCTGCTGACAAATCTGCTCGTCAATACTCCCACCACTGGGTACTAGCATTTGGTCAGCAAGCGTCACCAATCCCACGCCTATATAAGATTCATAAGAGCTTTCGAACTGATGATTATGGATACTATGGCTCTATGATTCTGACTGGCGAGCTGAGGAGTAAATAACTTTAAGTACCAAGAATTAAAAAAAAAACTGTCCCATAGCATATTTATCGGATTTTCAAAGTCTTTTAATTTAAGCAAACCATTTTCCATCGTACCGAAATAAACATGGCTATGCCTAAAAAAGGATGCAACACTGTGATTGCAGTTAATACGGAAAATATTTCTACAAAATTTATCAATTTACATTTTATGGTATTTTCGCAATTACCAGCCATCATTATGCAATCAACAAAGTCATTACACAATTTCTATTAATAAACTGACCGCAAATGTAATGAGAGTAGGTATTTTAGCCGCGGTTTCACACAGTGACAGCAGCAAAATAGTATTTGAATAAATAAAAATATAACTAAACAAATAAATTGTGTTTTTAAATAGCCAGCATACGTGCACCAACATTTAATAAAGGCAATGATCCTGCCACACCACCATCCATCAACTGTCGTTCGTCAGCTAGTAATTTTCAATTAAGTTAATTGACACTAACCACACAATGTATTAAATTGTTCTTGGAAAGTTCAATTAAATGTGTTTAGTACGTGCTTTTTTTTTGCTTATAAAAAGTTTATCAACAAGTATCTACACTGGTCAACGGGAGATTCTGCAATATCAATTTCAATGGTCAAAAAGTGGTTTACTCAGTTCCGTTGTGGTCGTACCAGCACAAATGACTCCGAACGTTGTGATCGCACCCAAAGAGGTCGCCATGCCAGAAATTGTCAATAAAGATCATGGAATGATATTGGGCGATCAGAGAACGAAAGTGAGTGAGAAAGTTCAGCCCTTAAGCATCTTAACCGAGTGGGTAGATCGCATTTTACATGAATATTTGGATATGAAAAAACTATCCACTTCAAAGGAGTGTTTGGCGATGTTAAGCCGTAATCCGAACAAGTTTTGGCACCGTTTCGGGAAAACGCTGGAGTAATGAATTAGCTAAGAGGACACTATGTTGAGAAATAAAACGCTTTTTTGCAGAAAAATATATTTTTAATGCAAAAAGTCATCGACTTTTCAAATGGCCCAAGTATTTTATTACATTTGTAGTGAATACACAGTTTAAAAATTTGTGAAAAGCGCTAAGAAATTAAAAAAAAAAATATTTTTTAATAGACTTTACAAAAAAGAGAAGGTTATCAATTCTTCGGAATATTTAATTTTCTATTTTTTTATTTGTATTTGTTTTTTTGTTTATGTATGTTACCGAATAACTTTGGACCACGTTAACCGATTTCTATAATTGTTTTTTTTTTTGGAGATATTAGTAGGAGAGCCGACTGCTCAAAAATATGTTGCATGTTGTCTGAAAATAAAATAACCAAAATTCAATAGTTGTTATCTAGGAAAACTTCAAATCAACGATTTGCCAATTCCTTGCCTGGCAGGATCATAGTAATTGATTGATGAAAAATCATAAAATCGCAAAAATATGTTCCATCGTGTCCTGGAAAAAAAACATTCAAGTTTCGAAAGATTTGAACGTACTGATTCCAAAATAACGACTTGTCGCCTCTTATGCTTGGCTAAGTCCTTGGCAAGTCGGCTTGAAATGTGCAGCTTTTTCCAAAATATCACGGTGAGCTGGGATAAGATTTAAACCATTCAATTTTTCTCCAAGTTTTTCTTATTCTGTCATCATAAGCAAGTGATTTGAGCTAAAAATGAAAATATTCTATGGAAGGATTCGAAAGATATCACGATTATCCTTAACCTTCTACTATATACGAAGCCATATATGGTATCACTACTTTGGCAATTTATTACCGCCAAACGAGTGTTATAAATTCATGCAAGAGAGGGTTAATTTTTTGTAGAGTAACTTTTCTAAGTCCTATACTAAAAATATTTAATGCTGATTTATTAAATACGTTAACGATTAGGAAAGTCCTGCTGAAACTCGTTTGCTGACGTTAGTAAAAACTTTCGAGTAAATCATAAGCCAAGAAAATACTCCTAAATCGTAACGGATGTGCTGGAGAGCTGTAACCCTGTACTGGTATTATGTTTTTATAGTACGTTAATGGTATTGTTCGCCTAAACGACGGAGCGTATAATAAATCCGATCTCGCTGTATCACTGTGTACTTAGGCAATAATAAAAACACGATTTTAAGTTATTTAATTTTTGAAAAATAGTAAACCGACGTTTTGGGGCCAAATTAATTCATTTTTTTTATTAATTTTTGCATTTGAAAAAATCTATGTATGTATGTATATTTTTTAAACTTCAGGAATAAGATCACTTTGGAGATGGAACTTTTGTTATAAAACTCAACTAAACTCAAAACTAAAAAAAAAGTCTTAGAGCCTTATATAAAAAGGATTTAAAATAGCATCTTTTCCCTATAAATGGTGTAAACAGAAAATGTTGTACAAACTTCAATTTTGTGCTTTCCAGGTTTACTTTTTCAACCCTTTTAACATTAGACATTTCTCAATCTATACCTTTTTTATAAATAGCGTTAACAAAAAATTGTTATCCGTATTCATAACAAATTAAATAGGTTTAAAGATTTACGAAGTTACAGTTAGTCTTTTTTATTTTTTGGAATTTGGGTGTTTCGTTATTATTTTTGTGGTGTAATAATATTTACGTTTTAGCAATGTTTTTTGAGCTTTGTACCCCGATAACTGGTATTTCGCCTCATCGGACTTTTTTTCTATTTGTCTATTTTTGCCTTGATGGTATAGACACAGACACATTGGAGGATAACCTCGGCCAAATAAAAATCAAATATGTTTTAGCGCCAAATATTTATTTTTCTTTTTTTTATTGTCTGTCATGAGTTATACTTACACTGCTCATATTCAAAATATTAAAAAAAAATTGCGAATCATATACGAACATAAGCAGTACAAAGAAAGCTCGTATTAATTTTATAAGAAATTTACACAAGAATGAAAGTAGTTCCAGAAAAATAAATGTATAACACTCGCAAAAAGGAATACTTTTATTTACATAATAATGATTTCTGTAACAGCCAAAGTCTAGAAAACTACACGCATGAAAAAAAAATGTTATCAGTATAAGGTCCTTAGTTAAACACGACTTATAGCTCATCTGCACCAAAAACCACTGTTGAACAGTGTTATCGATTAATAGTATGCTAAACAATTTATGGTGAACAATGATTCGAGCACAAACAAATCATGTTATGCAATTTTTCTTCACATACGAGTACAAAAGATAAAAAAGATATGTCTTTTTATTTAAAAAAAGTAGCTAATTTCAATTTTAATTATAACCATTTTTGCTGTCATGTTATTTAAATGTTGTAAAATGTCCATAATGGCTTTTCATAAGCTTACAAGCGTTTTTCGACTTTTATTTGTAATTTCTTTATTTTTCTGGAGTTTATAATTTTTTTAACCTTAAAATTTTAAATCAACTTTTTATATGTTGTTGCACAATTAGTTTTTGTTATCGACACCGGAAATAATTGTGGAAAAACATTGATTTTGCCCAATGAATGGTTTCATTTAAACAATGTGGTTTATAGGGCGTATGTGTGTGGGTGTTTAGCTGCGTGCTATAGTATTTTTTACGGCTATTATGTATTTATTTTATTGTGATTAAATGTAGTTAAGCGTTCTATGGCGTTGCCGTATTTTTTGTATACTTGTCACAGTGACCACATAGCTATTTTTAGCACCTTTTAAGATAGTATGTGATGCTTTTTAGAACACTGTTCTTCAGTTTGTTTTTAAGGCCATTGCACATGAGCTATGCGGTATTTAGTCTTAAAAGTATATGTAAGTGAAAGGTATACCCAATAGACAGCAAGGTCAAAAAACTATCCCCTATTAAAAAAATCCGCACTTATTTTCAACACATTTGAAATCAGCTAATGTAGGCGTGCAAGTATGGATGCCTAACATTATGAATACTTGTTTATACAATACAGTTGGCATTTGTGAGCGTGCAAATACTTTTTCAAAAGTGTTTGTGTATGCGTGGGCACAATAGAAATTTGCATAATGCGACGCGACCACATTATTTGTCAATTATATTGAAATTAATTTTTATGCCATACAACAAAAGCAATATGCAATTGAATAGATTAAAAAAATATGGCACGCCAATTCATTACAATAACTGTTACAATGTCAATATTTATGCAAATGATTGTCAATGAACTGAGATTTTAAATGGAATAATTGCATTTTCATGTAATTGTAGTTGAACAAAAGCAAAAAAGTGGTAAACCGTATGCGATAAATAAGTTTGATTAAATGAGTGTAACAGAGCAAACGAGCCCAATATAAAAGGCTTTAAACAAATACACAGAAATATTGAAGTTATACAAAAAAAAAAAAACAAAATACAAAAAAATCGTTGACCGTAAAATTACGACTGCCGTTTTTCAAGCAATAATTATTTCAAATAAAATGCAAATTTGTAAATGGCCTTGGTAAAACTGTAAAGTATATAACGAAAGCATTTACTGATCCTGCATGAAGGACATTCCAGATAACCACCGAGACTTGATATGTTTGTAAAGAATTTTGAAATTGACGCGTGTAGATCTTGTAGATTGTGGTGCCATCTGGCGGCGATATTGTTTTCGTGGCGTCTATCTAACCAATAATTTATTTTACAGTCACTGGAGAATGGTTCCGTGGCTAGAAGTCCACGTGTCATATTTTCTTTCGGGTATATTCCTCATTGTTGCGAAAATGTGTCGTCCTTCTAAATTTTTTGCTGAAAATCCTCAACCGCTGCTTTCTTTATATGTTTTAGCACAAAGCCTTTGACTTATTCATCTACTCCTTTCAATTTTGACAAAGAAAGCCATTAATTACGAAGAATTCTCAGCCAATAGCCAACTAAAAGTTCAAAAAAGTTTGAAACAATGCCCGATTGGTTAAGCATTATTTCAGCAAAACAAAGCACGAAAGCGGAGAACGCTATAAATCGTATAAGGGACTCTCAAAATGATTGAATAAAAATTTGCGTTTCTCTTATATTTTTAGCACAATCCTTTAACTGTTGTAAGTCTTGTTTTCAATTTCCAATTTGTAATGGTTCGCTTGTTTACCATTAGGAAATTGAAAGAGCAATAAATTCATATACATATGTACTTAAAAAATGTATACAATTACGTAAAAAATAAGAATCAATTTTACCACACAAAAATTTCACAGAACAAAAATCACTTTAATAAAAAAAATTACAGCGACCGAAATTTGCGCAATGACTTTTTTTATCAAAAACCTTTGTTTGTGACATGTTTAAGCGTATCTATGTATGTATGTGTAAGTATATTCATATACATTTGTACTTAGTTGCATTGCAGCCAGCTACATTGTTGTTACTTTTATTTTAGTGCGACATAATATTCTCGTCAACGTTAACATTTTGTTAATTGCATGAAAAATATGCACAACAAAAAATCAACGTGACCGCAATTGTGGTTTTTAAGCGTACACTCAGCGAGCGCATCACTCATACGCAATGTAGAACTCAATAGAGCGCAATGCCACTGCTTTGAGGAGCGACATTTTTTTCTTTGACAACATTGTTGCTTAAATTTATACATATAAATAGTCATCTGGTCGCAGTTGCAATGTAGGTAAAAAAAAACAGTAAATAATAATAATATTTCATTTCAGGGCAAAGCTGAGGTTTGTTTGTGCTTTGAGACTTTCATAATTTTTTCTGCAAAGCCCTCATATTGTGTCCTTTAATGATGCGATGCAGCAAGTTTAAGCATAAGTGATGTAGTAGAGGCTGTTAACAAAAATGTTTACTTTTGAGTAAGGCTACGTCATGGCCATGTTATGGAAAAACTATATTTTAGAAATTTTTTTATGATAGGAACAAAATTTGTTTGCAGGTTACTAAAGGTAATCGATTGGCGATTATTTCTGCTTAATGGCATTTTTACAAAAAAAAAACATGTCTTAATAAAGAAAATTTATATTAACCTATTTAGTAATAGCGATTTGACGTTATTGTATTTTAATAGAGGTTGTGGAATTTTAAGATAAGCGTGCAGAATTTTATTTCGATATCTGTTATAGATTATTAGGCCGCTGTGGTGTAGTGGTAAGCAGTGCGCGCTTTCACTCATCAGCACTTGGGTTCAAGCCCTAGTCAAAGCAACATCGCAAAAAATATAGAAAAAGGTTTTTTCTTAACAGGGGTCGCCCCTCGGCAGGCAATGGCAAACCTCCGGGTGTATTTCTGCCATGAAAAACAGCTTCTCAATAAAAATACAATCGCCGTTCGGAGTCCGCGTAAAACTGTAGGTCCGTCCGCTTTGTGTGACAACATCAAGGCGCACGCCACAAATTGGAGGAGAAGCTCGGCCAAATACTAACATATGTGTAGTCTGTTGAAATTTTTGTTTGGGAATTTCGATTGCATTGGACTGTTCGGTAGTTTTCCGAGAATTTTCCTAGATTTAAATATTTTCAGGAATATTCAGGCTTTCTCCGGATTTTTTTCCAGGACATTCTGTAATGCTTTTTTGATCACTTTCAACATTTTTTTTCATCACTTTAAAATTTTGTGGATCTTTTCAAGACCGTCTTGGTTTTTTTACAATGTATAATCAATATAAGCTTTCTTTAACCCTTTTTAAAACACAATATTCTATTAATATGGAAGTTATGGAAGTTTTTCGCGACCGCTCAAATCTTATATTTTTTCTTTAACTTTGCTTTCTTAGACCATTCGCAACTTTTAACAAGATTTTCGTGACTAGTCGGTACTTCATATTATATTATAACGGGTGATTTTTTTGAGGTTAGGATTTTCATGCATTAGTATTTGACAGATCACGTGGGATTTTAGACATGGTGTCAAAGAGAAAGATGCTCAGTATGCTTTGACATTTCATCATGAATAGACTTACTAACGAGCAACGCTTGCAAATCATTGAATTTTATTACCAAAATCAGTGTTCGGTTCGAAATGTGTTTCGCAAACCCAATTGCTGCGAACGGCGACGAATCGACATTTCACGGTCTTCAGCAACACTCTCAGAAACAGACGCAATATTCTCTTCTGTACGCACTGTACGCATTCGTGTGGTTGGTTTAATGTCCAATAAAGTAAACTGAGTGCGAAACTTGGTCACAATCGCATTAATTGTTTGCTCACTTGGTCGATTATGTAGACCATAAATCGGACGTAAAGCGAACCGAACACTGATTTTGGTAATAAAATTCAATGATTTGCAAGCGTTGCTCGTTAGTAAGTCTATTCATGATGAAATGTCAAAGCATACTGAGCATCTTTCTCTTTGACACCATGTCTGAAATCCCACGTGATCTGTCAAATACTAATGCATGAAAATCCTAACCTCAAAAAAATCACCCGTTATATATATAAAAATGTGTATACAAATTTCAAGCTTTAGAATAGCGGTAAAAGAATTTAAAATAGTTTTTAAAGCAAAGACCCCAATATTTAATTTTACATGCTTATTCTTCAAATTCTGTTTTTAATTTGGTTATTTTTTTACATGGATGACAATTTTATGGAACTTTTCTGCAGCTTATGGATTTTTTTAGGATTGGGATATTTTTGTCACTATTCGTCTTTCAATCAGGAAATGCATATGGGAGAGTTTTCAGAACTTTACGAAATTTAAATTTTTTATAACCAATTTGCTCTTTTCCAATTTTTTTCCAAGGGCTTCTGTCATCCTCGTTATTTTTCATAGATTTTTGTTTGATCTAGTAGTTCTCTCGAACATATTGGAAATTTCAAAACCGTTCGCGATATTTTCCAGACCGTTTCGGGTTTTGCATCATGCATACTAAACAATTTTTTGATTTATTGTTAGTACTTTACTTAAAACAAATTTTCAATTAGTGGTCTTTCGTTGGATACCGGTGCCATCTTAAGTTAATTTTCCGTTCTCAACAATACATCATGCTTCTGCCCTGTCGGAAACACCAACAACTAAAATGACTACTTAAAATGTTTCGGCTGCTAAGATATTTTTTCAGTGTATTTCGGAAAATCTTTCGTGACATCGGTATTTTTGTGTACCTCGTCTATCGGTTGAGACTTTTCAGGAAGTTTTCGGTATTTTTCTATATCTTATTCTTTGAATATTCCCATATTAATGAATTTTTTTCAGGATATTTGGGAATATTTTTCTCGACTTCGGTACTGTTTGTGTACCTCGGGATTCTTACTTAGCGTTTTACTTTCGGAATTTTTTTTAATGCTTCGGTATTTTTTCTGCATATTTCTCGATTTTTGGAAATATTTAAGGGACTGGTGGGGGTTTTAAGGCATTATGATTTTTGTATGTAAAAAGGATGGAATTATTTTTAGGTTCTTTTTTTATCTATTTATTTTCTGATATTTTTAGATAAATGGAAATACTTTCGTAACAAAATCAACCTACGTTTTTCTCAAATATCTGTAATTCAAAGTCAGCGTTGTATATATACTTACAAAGCATTTAGTACCTTTGGCGCCACCTCACGAGCGTAATTTAGTACTTAAAAAAATACATTTAGTATTCCAATTTTCTCACGACCCCTTGATACCAGTTATTATTATTATTAAAATTTAATAATTTTCAAATAAATTATTTTTGAAATTCCTCTCAGTTTACTCTTGACTTGCTACATTAAACCACTTTTTTTGGCTCTTCACACTAATTATTAAATATTATCGCTCCTAATTAAATGAACATTTATTTAAGCCTCACTTCCGCTTTGTTACCTTTGCATTCACGTTTCCACTGCATTCATACTTGCATTCTCCCGCTCTCACTTACTTATACTGTCCCTTTCTTTGTGCTGAATTCCAAGCTAATATTTGTGTAATTTATTTAATTACATGCAATCGAGCTATTTACAAGCGCCCTGAGCGATATTTTTTGTTTCTGTTATTATTTCATTTATTCATTTTTCGTTTGCAATTATTTGTCGTGCCAAAGCAAAATAAATAAATGAGCGTTGAATGCAAGCAAAGGAAATAACGGCAACCCTTAATAACATCGTGAAGCGGCAAAGCAGCAAAGCTCTGTGTGTGAAAAGGAAATTGTAGCACAAAGCGCAGCGCAAGCAAACAAGTGAATGTAAAGGCAAATAAAGCGGGGGTTAAAGAAAGAGGATAAAGCTCAGCAATGGGCTTTCCAAAGGGCTCTCCAAAGGAAAGACAGGCTGTATATATTTGTATGTAGTAAAAGTGATGTTTTAGTATGTGATTAAGCATAGGTGACTTTCAATGTAGTCATGCACGTTCACATAAGTGTTTGACTTTTACAGGGTGCTGATTAGTAATCACTTAATAAAAAACAACAAATCACAGCCAAAGGCCTCATATTTTATACTTGCAAATGTGGCGCAAACACAAAAAGTGTTCCGTTTTATCAAGTAAGCTTCATTTTTAAAGCTCACTCAAATAAAGCTATCTATGTATACCTCCATTGGCTACTTCTTCGGCTGACTGTATGAAAATGAAATGTTTTTAATGCAAATGAATCCAATATAGCGCAACCGCTAAAATTCGAAAATTTACACAAATTTTAAATTTCATTAAAAGTTTTGCGACTTTCGATGCCTCTTTCAGTTTGATTTATTTTTTTTTTTGCGGGCTGCCCTTTGTTTATTCAACTAATATCTCCCCTAAAAACTAGCTCAGATATAACTTACTGTAAGAGGTCTACAAATAATCATTACCGTATAGTATATTATGCAAAAGAAAACTGCCATCGTAAAATGTTCTCTAGCGTTCACTCTGTTTGATGCACAACTTTATTAAGGGTTATCTCCGCAAGGCGTTCATTTAATCGATCCAAATTTCTACACACACAACTAACGTGATTCTTTCAATATTTTTTTCGGTATCTGCCACACTATTCTGGATTATTAGTGATTGTATTTAATTTTAGAGGTAGTTTTGAATTAGCCATTAATTTTCGAACGGTATTCTAGATGTCTAGGCACATGATTTTTTTTTTTTAATAATTCATGGTCTTATTATGACTTTTCGATTTTTTTTTTTCTTTAGTCTTCGAACCTTTCCTTTGACGGTTTTAGTAGTTTGTGGGATTCTTTAGATATTTTTAGGGTTTTGTGCATATTTCGGAGATTTTTCAGGCCTTTTGGAAATTAAATTCATCAACAATTTTTCATAGTTTTTCAGGCTGAACGGAAATATTTTTTCCGAATTTGGAATTCTTCGGTAGGTATAACTACTTTTAAATTTTTTTTGCTGGACACCACCGGCTTAAAAAATAGTTCTCTGTACTTTTGATTTATCTTTGAAGGGTTGAATGCAAACACGCAGTGGGTTTTGCCCCTAACAATTTCAAATTTTAGACTTATACGCCAAAAAAAAAGTGGCCGTCGTCAAAGGTAAATACAACTTGCTGTCATAAATTTATTTATTTTTGCCATATATGTAATACTCCTATATTGGCAGTAAGCTAACTTCTCAATGTGTAAGCATTCCGAAATCAAAGCGAAACAGTCTAGTACCGTTTTTGTCAATGTATTGTATACTTGAGTGCCGTTTTTGTATATGTGTTGTGTACATGTTTATTTATAAGCGTGTGTGTTCCTTTTCTTTCGTACGTGTTTATTGATATATCTGTACTGTAGTGTTTTCGGCCGGTACTAGCTCTTACTGCCAATATAGGAGTATTACGTATATGATTTTTGCAAATAAAAAGTTATGATGGAAAAAGCATCACACTTTAAACCACTTATTTTCTGTTTAAGATCACCTTTTGTAATATTTAGTTTAATAAACTCGTCAACGCTTTAGTCAAGTACTTAAACAAGTGCACTTGAAAAGTACGTAACCGAAGAATGTATTTGGGGGAACGAGAAGCTAGCATCTAATTATATTGCTCTCGGATGTTTATCATAATGACATAGGCTATCCCTCTCTTCGTTTGTGTGATTTTTTGGTATAAGCCAAAATTCGGATTATGCAATAAAATAGCAAAATGAAAATCCCACTAAGAAAAAACAGTGATCTTTTAATAAAAAAAAATAAGACAATTACCGACGTATAACAACTCCAAATTTTGGTCGGCTATACCTAATTACATACATACCCTGTATACGCAGATTTTAGCGCACACGCATTTCGCCTTTGCGGTTATGCACACGAAGTGACAGTCCAAAACCCAATTCGCTGTGCATCCACCATAAAAAAGTTATCTGTCCATACACTGAAAATAAAATCTACGTAAATATAACGAAAACTTGCGTACATTTTACGAAAGTTTTCGTCAATTTGAGCCACGAAAGTTTTCGTTGATTGTACAAAACCGTTTTCCTACTTACATTAGTACATTTTACGAACGTATTCGTACTATTTACGAACGAATTTCGTGATACTTACTAAAGAATTTCGTACTATTTCTTTATTTCTTTACGAAAGTTTTGTAAAATGCACAAAATAGTTCATATATTTAACGAAATTATTTTCCTAAAATCTGCGGTTGTTTCGTAGAACTTCCGATTGCTTTCATTCACCACACTGTAAAAAACATAAGACGAATTATAACACAACACTTTTATTTTGTTTTTATTCCTAATTTTAAGCGTTTTTCTTTAACAAAATGTTTTGCAATGCTTTTATGTGGAGGTACTTGGCAGATTCGCAGCTTCTTCGATGTTTGTTTCCTTTCTCGACTATAAATTAAAGGAAAATTATAAGGCGTCTGAAAGGCAAGTTTCGGTGAAAAATCATACATGTACTTACTTAAAATTTCATTAAGTAGTGCGTCTGTTCCTGGCTTGGGCTTGTCGTTGATAGCTAACTGATGAAATTGCCTATTTTTGAAGTCCCACATTGCAGAGCAAGGCTCTGCGTGGGCGATGTTAAAAACATTGTATGCTTAAAAGCATTCATCCATAGTTTTTACATTTGATTTTATATCATATTTTTATTCAGCAAAAGCTTCTTAAAACTTTTAAAATTATATTATACATCTCACATTAGCCAACCAGTAGTTTCGCAATGACACGCGATACATAAAAATCTGATGAAATATTTAACTGACGGTAATTTAGTATATTGTACGAAAATATTCGTCTTTTGTACGAATTAAAAAAAAAACTTTTTCTGAATTTGTTCTATGTACGAAAGTATTAAGTAAATTGTACGAATACAGAATTGTAGATTTCGTAAATTTTAAAACCACACATAAGTATTACGAATGCCTTCATACAATATACAAAATTATTTGTACAGAGATTTGTTCACTAATTTACGAATGTGTTTCGTAAAATAAACGTAACATTTCGTAAATTGTACTGAAAAACGGCTTTACGAAAGTCCTTTCGTTATATTTGCGAATGGTTCGTAAAATCTTGTTTCGTTGTGAAAAATGTGTTCGTATTATGAACGAAAGTTTCGTACACTGTACAAAAACCAAGACTACGAAAGTTTTTCGTAGCACTTTTACGAAATTTTGTTTTCAGTGTACGACTCGGTGACTGTGTCCTTTGCTGCTCGCTACTCTTGAATTGCAATGTCCTGTCATTATCCTTTGCGCAAACTACTTTACCGCAAACATTTTTTCTTTTACCCAACTCACCTACGTTGACATACATCTGTTCGCAAACAGCGAGGTGCACATAAACTCAAATAGTTCATGCAACACACAAACACTTAAGTACTCAACTGAC
The DNA here is from genome assembly GCF_001687245.7 of Rhagoletis zephyria. Classification (NCBI taxonomy): domain Eukaryota; kingdom Metazoa; phylum Arthropoda; class Insecta; order Diptera; family Tephritidae; genus Rhagoletis; species Rhagoletis zephyria. The sequence continues at coordinate 517,288 of NW_016157141.1, read as the reverse complement.
GGGCTGCAAGTATGCGTGAGCGTGAGTGTGTTTGCGTGTGTGTGTCTATACATGTGTTTGTAAAAAGTACTTGAGCAGCATCCGGCTTTTCAGGCCACAAGCACAGCCATTGGCGCTTCCTTTAGCTCAGCCAAGGCTCGCCGCTTGCCTTGCACGCTTGCATCATCACAGTCGCCTTCAGTTTGGTCGGTCTGCATTATTGCATCCGGTTGCTTAACCTGACTTTGCGCTGCTCTCTGCTACTCTTTCTTTGCGACTTGCCGGCTGCATACTCGCCAGCGCAAGTGAGTGTAAATTTAAAATAAGCACCTCATTAAATTGAAAAAGTGCTCTACAATTCGGCTCCACTCCACTCCACTCCTTGCTTTACGTCCTAATCCTCCTGCTCTGCTGCTGCTTGTGTCGATAGCAGCACTTTGCGTTTCCTGCCACAAGTTGTGGCGACAACATGCCAGCCATGCTGCAGCTGCCTGCAACTGACACACTGTTGCAAGTGTGAGTGTTGCTGCAATTGACGACGAGTGTTGAGTTGCATAGATACTTCTTCGTTGACACGCAACGAAGCGTATGACTGTAAATTGTACTCCAATTAAAGCGAATAAAGGAAGTACGACAAGTGGTGTACGGGTGGCGTTGTAGCTGGGTAGACAGGTGCGAAAGAGAGCTTAGCTGTTGATTTGTAGCGGGTTAAATAAAATGTGGTAAAAAGTATGATTGCAATGTTGACCTGGAAAATAAATTCGTGGTTTTGCAACGGTTTTAATTTTAAACAGGATGTCAGCTTGGAATATAATGATGGCACTAAAGTTTTAAACAAGAGCATATTTAATTTACGTAAATTCAATTTTTTACTTTTTAATTAAATACAAAAAAAAATTGTTAGTTAAAGGGCTTACCCGAAATCATCACTATGTTTTTATTCAAATCGAAGCCTACCTAAAATTTTGCTCACATAGTTCCATAAAACCCCTAATGCACCTTATGTGATATCTTTATAGATGTTAACCATTCTTCTGGAAAGCAGCGACAAAATAAAAAACGAAGGGCATCAATCTTTAGAGCTCTCTATTTGTATGCGTACCTATTGTAGGAGGCCGAGCGTTGTGAACTAGTTGAGAGGCAGCTTGATATGTAACGTTTCTATTAGCTAGAGTAGTACGGAAGTGCCCTTGATATGGCTGTGGAATTTGGGCACACGGTTGGTTGGTTGCAAGTATAATAACACCACAAAACCACAACTTGTATTCTAACCTAAAAAAGTTTTAAAAAGACAACCGGTGGAGTTTAAATAGCTGAGAAGCGGCAGTGGAAAAGTATAACTTACTTTTATTAAACCGCAAAAAAAAGAGTTCTGAGTAAAAAAACAACAACAAAAATTTTGATTGTTTTTTCGTAAAATCCTCCCAACAGAAGTTCCAAAAAGTAATTTTTACAGTATGGAAGTCGGCCGTTTTGTCAAGCATCGAGATAATACGAAAGACATTCATTTTTATATACAGTGTAACCTCTACTTTCGGACACCTCCCATAATCGGACAGAAGTACCAAAACCAAAATCAGGATTTCCAAGACTATTTCGGTATTCTCGGGACTAATTCGGAATTTTCGAGACCATTGCGGAATTTTCTTTATATTTATCTATCTTGTTACCGATATTGTTTTGGGTATACTTATCGATATATTTATCGATTTTGTTTTGATTTATAGATATTTTTATCGATATGAAAGAATCGATATTGTTATTGATATGTTTTAAAACATATTTGTTATCGATATTTTTTATCGATTTTGTTATCGTTATTTTTATCGGATAATACTCGATTTTGTTATTTGTTTTTTTTTTTCGATTATAATATGGATATTTTTAATCGATTTTTCTGTCGATTTGTTTTTGATTTTGTTATCGATATTTTTATCCATGTTACATTCCATTAAAAAATCGATCTTATTATCGATATAATAATCGGCACATTACATCGAGGAAAATAAAAAGCAAATTTTACAAGTGACAAATTTTTTTGTTTTTTTTCCGTTTGGAAAATTTTTGTGAAGTTCTACATGTAGTCTAAGCCAGATCCACTACGACTGATGGTATCATCTTTAACTTAATTTAACTTAGTTTGTAGGCAAAAAGAGTGTAGGCTTTGAACTAGACAAAAGTTTGGTACTTACGTTAATTAAATTTCACCAAAAAACATTGCAGTTTGCTTTAAAAAAATTATTTAATTTTTTTGTATTACACATAACGTGTACCTATATAAACATAAACAAGTAAATAAATTTCAAAAGGTCTACGTATGAAGCATAGTATTATATTCCCATTTCACGTGAAAAAAATGGTTAAATGGCATATACAAATTCCTTCTGTAAAATTCCACAACATTTGCTTCCCAGCCAGCAAAATCGTCGTAAACGAGCTCGTAACTGAATATTTTCTCGAAAAAAAACCGGCTAAAAACTCGTTTATGATAGCCGTTTACGATTCGCTTTCAAGTAATTCTTCGCTTGATATTGTCGAGCGCCTACGAACAGTCGTAAACGGATGGAAAAAGCATTCGTATGCGAATATTATACATATATTATAAAATATTGTGGTTCAAGAAAAATGTTCATGAAAATTTTTTCTTGTGCTGACAAATTACTTCAAGCCTCTTTCTTTTACTTTTTTTGTTTTATCGTTTACGAGCCTTTCTCTAACTTTTCGTCGATCGAGTATCCCTCGTAAAACATAATGTTCGTAAAAGATACGTTTTCTTGCTGGCTGGGTTCACAATATAGTACTCATTGTTTACGCTGTGAAAAACCTTGCAACATATTGGCAACATGAACCTAGCAACAAAATTTTCACGACAATTAAAAATACACATGTACATTTTAAATTTTCTGAAAACAGACAGTTTATATAATTCAGTCGCGGCGAACACAATTAAGGCTTAAGGGTTTAAACCCTACATTAAACGATCGCACAACTTCATTTCACGGGTAAGAAAATGGCGGATGATTATTTATTATCATTGGACTTTTTTCATCTTTTGACTCATTATTAAGAGTTTCTTCAACGTTTTAGTTATAACATAGACGGTTTTATATTAGCGGTAGCCCCAGGAAATGGCAAGTCTGTGAGAATATTTTTGCCGTGAAAACAACCGCTTTATGTCTCTTCTTGTTATATGGAGCAGAGGGAAAATATGCTTGACTTTATCGCATATCCAAAGTCTTCTCTAAAGGAGGAAAAGTGGATCCTGTTGAAAAGTGACTTAATTTCCTTCACTTCAAATAATTTAGAAAACCAAGGCATATCAAGCAGGTAGTAGCATAAGAGCAATAACAACATTCATGTGTATTTTCTTGTTGATCTGGTATTTAAAGTGCCAAAAAAGAGTCTAATTTTTAAATACCATAGAGGCGATGTGAAATATAATCAAAAATTTAATAAAAAAAATTAAAAACTTTCTTTACATTTGTATCAATCCAGAAGAATTTTTTGAAGGGCCCAATAATCAGCTTTCACCTGACTAAAGCTGAGTAGCACCTCAAAGTCCACGATAGAATAAGTCATTATCGATTAACGTAGACTATATAAATAATTTTAGAAATAAAACAGATTATATCTTTAAACCGTATATAATGAATGCCATTCATCAGAGAAATTCGATTCATTTTATTGATTACGTACTTATGAAAATTCAATTAACACAAATTGCAACAGTTTAACGCTGAGCATCATGCAACTGATGCCAGTGTTATTGTTACCGTGTTGTCATAGCAATTGATTGTTATTGTTGTTGCCAAAAAGCAGCCACAATAACCGCAAATTTGCACGCACTAAAGCGCGAGCAAACACACTCGCGGACACATGAGCACACCTGCCAATTTATCAACATAAATACATGCATACACACTCGCACATATGCTGCTTGCCACAACAACGAAGTAATGTTGCATGCAACAGCCCACCTGCATAAAATGATGAGTTGCATGTTACTTGCTATAACGTTGCCTCGTTGCTGTTATTATTATTATTGTAACTGCAGGCATGGTTTCATGCACGGCTGTGTAACAACAGCCAGTGGCACGTAGATACATACATGGATGTTGCATGCCACAATTCTGCGTTGAAGCTAAGTATGGCAAGCAGGAGAGAGAAGAAAAGAGCAAAAAAAAAACAAATACTTGCGGCAAGCGAGCGTTGATATGCGTGTTGCAACAGCTGTTTCTCCGCTTTCGGTGTGTGCTACCGCACTTTAAAGGCTGTTGTTGCTTCCCCCCTTCTTTTTTAAAGCTTGTGCATGTTGTAGCGCAGCCTAGGTAAGCAAATTGCTGTACTTTAACCTTTATTGTTGCTACAGTGTGGCTGTTGTTGCTGTAGTTCGTCGCCACTAGCAGCAGCAGCAGCAAATCCATCATCAATTCATATTACGCATACGCCATGTGTTACCCAGCCACCATAGCTTTGGCGGTTATGCGAGTATTACAAGTGAAAGTATGTATGCATGTAGGTAGGCAAAGAGCGATGCAGAGTAGCCTCGCCTTTAACGGTATTGCCGATTTATGTTTCACAATTCGCGATTTTCATTGCAGCATGCTACCTGGATTCAGTTTGTTGACGCGTTTATTAATGCCCTCATCGCGATGCATCGCTCGAATTTTGTTTTCTATTACCTTGGCCGCAGCTTGTGGCTATGCTGCCGCCTTGGCGTCAGTTTTGCATAGCATTATTTTAGCGCTTGATTTAGTGACACTGCGGCATGTCACGCATAATGTGCGAATTTTTCTTTGAGCTATTGTTGCTTGTCGTTTTCCTGCGCGGTGCCTCCGCACACACTGGCGGCGATAATTCTGTTGTTTGGTAGCTCCTATGCACTGAAATAGGTACAATGCACTTTTGTTTTTCTTGTGGGTTACGTTACTTTTATTCAATTTTGATTACTTCTAAAAAATACTTATATACAATATACAATAAAATAAATAAATTAAAAAAAAAAATATGTGAAAAAATATTAAAATGAAAAATCACAAAAAAGAATTAAATCTATTGCAATAAAAAAATAAGAATACAAGAAACTAAAAACAAAAAATAATGAAAAATATAAAATAAACTAAAATGGAATATGATAAATGAAATAAAATAAAATAAAAATGAAACGAAATTAAATAAAATAATATAAAATTAGGCAAAAAAGTTAAGAGATGAAAATTTTTTTAGATAAAATAAAGCAAAGGAAGTTGAAAACTAAAAAAACGTATGTAAAAATAATAAAAAAACTATAGCAAAGTAAAACGGAATAAAAAACTATAATACAAGAAACAAAAACCATAAAATAATGAGAAAGATAGAATAAGCTAATAAGGAAATTGTTAAATAAAATAAATAAAATTAAAATTAATGAAATTAAATAAAATAATATAAAATAAAACAAAAAAGTTAAGAGACAGAAATGTAAATTGAAAGAAAATGGAGATATGTATACAAACTAAACCGATAAAATATAAAACTTGTAATTTTTAAGCAAAATAAACCGACTTCAACTCTCATATAAAAATTTGAGAGTACCGTTAATATCTTCATGATCGGATCTAAACCAAATTAGTATGGGAAATAGGAAAACAAAATAGAAAGTTGCTACATAAATTGATAAGATAAAGTAAATATTTCAATATGGCTGTTAAAAGAAAGACTTTAAATAAAATATTTTTGTGGAAGGTTGCCACCTGTTTGAAATTTTTTTATTTAATTGAATTGATAAGATAACTTGAATGTCGCAATATGGGTATCAAACTGAAAAGAGTTAGAAAAATTTTTGAGAAGTGTTGCCACCTATTTTTATTAAATTTTGATAAAATAAATAAAATATATTACATAATTGAATTAAATATTACAACACGGGTATCAAACACCACAAAAATACTTTTAAGGCGCAGTGAAGCACGCTGGGTAGTTCCTGGTATCAAATGAAATAAGTTAAACCCAATTATGTAATAAATAAAAGATTGCGGAAGAGCGTCGGTAAAAAAAAGAGCATCAGTACTAAAATTGAATTCGCTACAAAATTGTTTACCCAAACTAAATTTAAAAAAATCTTAGACAAAATTTTGAAATTTTTATGCTAATTTGATGAATTGTTTTCTAATTTTCTAAAATCTTTGAAACTTGCATTTATGTGGTTTTTGTTAGAGATACAGTTGAATCTCTAAAAAAAAATATATAAATGTAATTTTAAACTTTGTTAAAAATTAGAAAAAAATTCATCAGAATTACAAACCTTTTCTCAGATCTAAAAGTTTTAGTTTTTTTTTTTTTGAAACATGCTTTCTATCCGTTTATCGGATAGATCGGAGATCAGAAAACTTCGCCATCTGCCTCTGAACCTTGCGAATTCGCGCCAGTTGTCCTTGTCTTGTTGCACTTGGTCCTTCCATAAATGAGAAGTTTTTGAAACGGTTTTAATTCGAAATTATTTTTTAGCGGGTGACCAGCTCTTAAGAAGTTCAAAATCAACTGAATTAAGAACTTAAAAGGAGAATTTTAAAATGAGGGTCAAATGATATAGACTTAAGGAAGCTTTATTTCGCAAATATTTTTAAAGAGGGTTGCCACCCTTTTAAAACTTTAAAAACTATTTAATCAACATGTTAAATACATTTTTTTTTTATTATGAGTGTCATACGAGTGGGTTTTTATCCAAAAATATTTTTGGGCGGGCTTGCCACCTGTTTGAAAATTAATTTAACTCACAAATTAATAAAATGTTATGGATGTTAAATGAGAGAGGTTTAACTTCTACCGCTATAACTTTTACCGCTTGGACTTTGTTGCTTTTTTTCATTTTTCCTAATAAATATAATTGTGGTACAAAGCCTAATAGCAATTCTAAAAATAAAAGGTTAATAAGTCACAATAACATTGACAAATTTAGTTAAGTCTATTAGTTAATTTAAATACTTCATATATACACCAAATTAGTTTTAAAGTATGTTATAAAAGAGTTGCCACATTTCCAAAATTTATCGGGGTCGCTGATTATAAATCTGNCCCCCCCGCTTAAGTAACCAACATTTTTGGGCAATGTGAATATTTGAATGTAATCTGAAGAAAATCCCTCTCTTAAATACCTCCCCACTTATTTACCCAACCCGCCTAAGTACCTCAATTTTTCGTACCCCATTTACCATTTTACTTATAATTTTCCCCTTTAAGTGCTCTTTTAAAATTCCTTAAAATATTTACATATTTTGAATCTCAGTGGCAGCGAATTTTAATTGAAAAATCCTAAATAAATACGTATATTTCTTTAAATGTTTGTGTTTTCTTCAAGGATTTACATATTTATGTAAGTTAACAAAAATATGTAACTATATCAATAATTATGTTCGCTTAGGTACCCGCATCGGTTTACTTAAGCGGGTTCTTTTAAGTACCCAACCCGCGTAAGTACCTCAAAAAGCTAACATTTTTCGTGAGGTACTTAAGCGGGTTTTACTGTAAATTCTAAAAGTTGAAAATGGCGGGCCCATTTCTGCTCTACCATTTATCATGGGAAAAATTAATATAGAAAAAAATCGCTAAAAATATTGCCCAGTAAACATTGAAAAATCGCTTGACGTCACTGTAGCCGGCCAACTTTATAAATTTTGGTCGAACACAGATATATATTGCTGAGGAATTAGGTGATATTAAGGGGCTTTTTAGGGCCGTCAAAATTATTTAAGGTGCTCAGTCAGTTTCCGGGATAATTAAGACTTTACTGGGTTAAATGTAACATAGCAAAACATCTATTATGTGAAGACTTTTTGTTTAACGTTTTAAGTTTATGGAAAACTGTCATTGAGGTGTTTAATAAACTCAGAGTTTAATTTGATATTTGTTTGTTAACTTTTTCTTATTTACATTTAACCTGTCCCCGTACTCCAGCATTTAGACAGAAATAGTCCGAATTAGCCGTGGTGTAGAATACCAACCGTTTAGCCATAAATAAATAAAAAAAAAAAATAGCTAAATAGAACTTTCCATGCTGATTTTAACCATACCAAGATTATTTGGTGCAAATAAAAACTAAAGCCCATAAAAGAGGTTAAAGTTAAACTTTTATATTTTTCTTTTATTTATAATATCTCGGAAACTATTTGACCGATTACAAACTTATTGATGCTAATTTAAAGATAATTTAGGTACGTTTTACGCGACGTATACAATTTTAAATAAACGCCATTTAAAAAAAATATATTTATATATTTTTTGGTTATTAGGTATTTCTGGCTTAAAACTATAAAGAAAGGAAACAAATTATGCACACCAAGTGAAATACCCCTAATTACCTTTATTTTGACGTCATTTAAAAAAATCAACACATTTAACTTTAACCATTGATATCTTCTTTCTTTTCAACTTTCGCCAAATAAAATTTTGCGNATAAACGCCATTTAAAAAAAATATATTTATATATTTTTTGGTTATTAGGTATTTCTGGCTTAAAACTATAAAGAAAGGAAACAAATTATGCACACCAAGTGAAATATCCCAAATTAACTTTATTTTGACGTCATTTAAAAAAAATCAAAACATTTAACTTTAACCATTGATATCTTCTTTCTTTTCAACTTTCGCCAAATAAAATCTTGCAGTACAGACTAACGGCAAATTGGTTGCAGATTTGGATTTTCAAAGACACAAACCAAATGCAATGCAACCGGTTTTGATCGAATTCGGTTTGTGTCTTTGCTAATCCAAATCTGCAACCAATTTGCCGACAGTTAGTCTGTTCCCGTACTGCAGGATTTAATCAGAAATAGTCCCAGGTCGTTCCGTCCACACAAGTGTAGAATATCAGTAATCTAGCTATGCAAAAACAAAAATGTGACTCGATAGAACTTTTTGTGCTGATTTCAACCCTACAAAAATTATTTGGCTAAAGAAAAAAATAAAGGACATATCAATGGTTAAAGTTAAATTTAAAAGTTTTTTTAAATATTATTATCTTTTGAACAATATGACCTATTAAAAAACTAATGACGTCAAAATAAAGGTAATTAGGGGATATTTCTCTTGGTGGACATAATTGTTTCCTTTCATTTATATTTTTAAGCCAGAAACACCTAATAATCAAAATATATATATATATATATATTTTTTTTTTCTTTTAATGGCGTAAAAGGTATTTAAATTAGCATCAATACGTTTGTGATCGGTCACATAGTTTTTGAGATATTATAAATATAAAAGTTAAACTTGAACCTTTTTTACTGGCCTTAGTTTTCATTTGCACCAAATAATCTTGGTATGGTTAAAATCAGCATGGAAAGTTCTATTTAGCTAATTTTTTTTTTATTTCTTTATGGCTAAACGGTTGGTATTCTACACCACGGCTACTTCGGACTATTTCTGTCTAAATGCTGGAGTACGGGGACAGGCTAAATGTAAATAAGAAAAAGTTAACAAACAAATGCCAAATTAAACTCTGAGTTTATTAAACACCTCAATGAGTACACTTGACAGTTTTCCATAAACTTAAAACGTTAAACAAAAAGTCTTCACATAATAGATGTTTTGCTATGTTACATTTAACCCAGTAAAGTCTTAATTATCCCGGAAACTGACTGAGCACCTTAAATAATTTTGACGACCCTAAAAAGCCCCTTAATATCACCTAATTCCTCAGCAATATATATCTGTGTTCGACCAAAATTTATAAAGTTGGTCGGCTACCGTGACGTCAAGCGATTTTTCAATGTTTACTGGGCAATATTTTTAGCGATTTTTCAATGTTTAACAATATTTGCAAAGCACATAAAAAGCACAAAATAATAAACCCAATTAAGCAGTAAAAAGTCTTCACTGGATGGATGTTTTGCTAAGTTACAGTCAACCCAGCAAAGTCTTAATTATCTCGGAAACTGGATGAGCTCCTATAATTATTTAGGTGACTCTAAAAAGCCCAAAAATAGCACGTAATTCCTCAATACTATTTATCCGTGTTCGACCAAAGTTTAAGAAGTGGGTTAGCTAGCGTGGCGTCAAACGGTTTTTCAATGTTAACCGGGCAATATTTTTAAAGCCCATAAAAAGCACAAAAAAATAAGCCCAGAAAAGTAGTAAAAATACTTCATTGAATGAATGTTTTGCTAAGTTACGGTTAACTTAGCAAAATCTTAATTATTTACCAAATGGACGGAGCACAAAAAAAACGAAAAGTGGCCGAAAATAGCACACAATGAGCACAATAATACGAACAAATTTTTTCTTCATTTTTTCATTTTAGCGCCGCTAACTTGATTGAGCTCAAAGGCTATTAATTTACAAGTATTTTGGCATATGGCGTGTTCATTTTCATTTATGGAAATTTCAGTCAGAGCTTTGAGCTGGTTGACATGAGTCGTCCCATATTTAAATAAAGTTAATACCAGGGCGAATTCATACAAGGCGATAGCAGCAATCGGAGCACAAAAAAATTTACAACAAACACATCATTTTGGCAAACACCTAAGTCGCCTTGCAATCAGCTGCTCCCACGTGTGTATGAATTAGTCTTGGTTTATACTTTAAGTGATGTTAATTTTTCAGCTATCGTTTCTATGTGCAACTACCACGATTAGTAGCCGAAAATTTTTACTCCTACCACAGAATTATTGCCCAACCGGCGCTTTCATCTCATCGGTCACTTGCTTACCACAATCACCAGAACTATCGAAATGGCTGTAGCAAATAACCACTAGCGGATATTCAAGCACAACTGCTCTGCTCCCCTTTACGTAGCCACAACTTCGTCAAAGCCGGTTTGCACTAGTGAATGCGCGAGCGAATGGTCATAGATCAGCGCTAACAGCCGCAAAGTCTTGCTAATTGGGCCACAGTGGTAACGGATTTTGCTATATATGTATGTACATATGTATTATGCATGCACATACACACAACAGATAAGCATGAACGGATAATTGCAAAGCATACGCGAACTAAGCAGACCAATATATTTTACATAGATACAAAAACATCTCTACTTCGGAGTTTGCCAGAATTCAGAGGTATGCACGTTTGTATCTGTGGTACCCCAAATTTCTGCATTTGCAACAAACTTTGAACCCTTTGTCGCCACTTATACGCAAACTTGCTTCACACATATTCGTTTTGTATGTTGTTGCTATAACCATTTTGACGCAAATGTATCTGTGCGCGTCTCCGTATTGCGGTGTACTGCGGTGTGTGGCAAAAGTTTTGCAACTGCAACTAACGTTCGTCACATAGAGCAAGCGGCAATGTTGTAGCGGTATAAGTGGCAGCCAACAAGCAACAACTTGGCAACATTTTGTGACACCCAATTAGGCGGCTTAAATGTTTAAATGCGCGCATGTATAGGTGAGTGCGGTAAATGTTGCACGTTGCATGTGTGTGGCGTTTTTCGTTTTTTAATTAACGCTTACTCATTCGGTTTACCCCCGTCCCCCAAAGTCTGTGATGATTTAATTTGCAATTTGTTATTTTGCATGTGGCATGCCAGATTGCTCTAGGCAACATGAGACAATTTCGCTACTCATTTGGTACTTTTTCTAGTTAGCATTAATTGAGCATTCTTTTGGCGCCTAATGATCATCAAACCTCAGAGTTTGTAGCGACTTGTTTTAGACAGACTTTCTAATGGTAGAGGGATTTTTACGGGCCGTGGCGGCACTCACAAACGAAGTCCATATCTCCATATCTCTGCCAGCTGGTGAAATTTTTATGGGGTCTCCGAACCTGGTGGTATTCTTGTGAGTTAGCCCAACGTCTGGCCTTGACAGACATAGTAAACACTGTGTTCTACGTTCATCAAGCCGTGGCTATATGAAGTGCGATACAATGCGGATGCGTTGATTAGTCCACCTGCTGTTGTTCGCTGCTCTGGTCATCTTGTCAAGTTGTGAAGACTGGAATTACAGGCGAAGTTTTACAATATGAACCATTTCTGTTCATCGTATCTCAGACTCCGTCCGCTTTCCCATTTTCCGGAGTGCCACTGTGTCCCGGGACCCAGTAGAGAATAATTATGTGATATCGAAGAGCTTGTGGGGAGCTTCGGTATTCGCCAAGAACTCTGCCTGCCCCAAATCAAATGCATTAATCAAAAATATAAGTATATCAAATATATCACATTTTAGAGGAGGAAATTCTCTACAAAATTGCAGTGCAAAGTATAACGCGCCATTGGTAAATTTCATAATTTTGTTTGTATGAAATGTGTATCGAGTAGGAAATAATGTTACTCCTACGTAATGTGACCAACTATTTGGTAGATCAATGAAGTACAGGTTAGGTTGGGTTAAGTTGACGCCGAGAGCCGATTACGAAATTTCGAATGCGGCTAATTTCGAACCCTGAGAGCTCACTTTTTATTCACAAGGTCTAGCGAAAATGCTTCCATCTTCACCTCGCGAGGGTTGGACAGTCTAAAAGAAAGCGTGGAGGTGATTCCACTTCATCTTCCTCTTGACTGCTGATAAAAAAGGATCAATTGAAATTCCTAGTCTCACCGCATGAATACCAATCGCACAATGGCCTTTCAGAACCCCAATCACTAGCCCTTGAGGAGCCCTATAAAAACATTTGCTGAAGCAGAGAAACGTCTTCTTTTCCTTTTTTATGTCACAGAATGACTCGGTTTCCCTTAACCCAATAGCAGTTCGTGCTGCGACAATTCTGTCTGCATATGTATGTTAAGAGCCAGTGTAGGTGTGGAAGATCTACCAGACAAGGGCTCCTTGAAACAATATAGGCTTAAATCTGGTTTCATAGAGTTAATAAATTAATTTGGGCGAGAGACCTCACGTTTTACCCATAGCTCCCCTAAAGCAGTACAAGACAANGGGGGGGGGGGGGGGGAGAAAACCACCCTGTGGAGTGCTTCTAATGACTTTGCACTGAGTGCAGGCGCTCCTCCACTCTCTCTATCGTTTTTAGCAAAAACTGACTATGGTATTTATATCATGTTTCAAAAAGTGCGATAGCGATCAGAAAATTGTAGCCAACTGGTTACAAAATCTTCTCCCTGAAGCACAAAATATCGTAAAGAAGTACATTTGACTGTACTTCGAAGTACGAAGTACAAGAGCGAAAAAAGAAGTACTGTACTTCCGAAAGAAGTAGGGTTGGTCACATTACTCATACGCCATGTACGAGTATTCAAGTGTTTGATCAAACTTAAAGGAAGGCGATAACGATTGATTGAGCGAAAGGGATTAGTCGCTGCGTAGTAATTAACTCTGCAAATACGTAGAGAATTTCTCCCTCTTCGAAGTGGAATTTTTATCATTTTATTTAATGCATTTGACTTGACACAGTTGAATTGGATAAAATTTGTTAGTTTTTCATTAATTAAAAAATTTGAAATAAGTCATTATCGAACCAAGCTTAGAAGTTGCGGAATCTAGCAACAGGTCCCTCATATTGGCGCATTTGTCTGATTACAAATTGCAGCTATTACTTTTCCACTGATTTTTATTTAGAGAATTCTGGCGATGAAAATTTAGCGTAGTGATTGTCATAATTCCTCTGCAGTACATGTTTTATGGAATTCAACATGTTATATAACAAATTTTATACAATTATTATTTTTTTTTAATTCATATTCCAAAAACATTTTGAAAAAAACAAACTTAAAAGTACCAAGTCGGCCGCTGTGGTGTAGTGGTAAGCAGTGCGCGCTTCCACTCCACAACACCTGGGTTCAAGCCCTGGTCAAACAACATCGCAAAAAAAATATATAGAAAAAAAGGGTTTTTCTTAACAGCGGTCGTCCCTCGGCAGGCAATGGCAAACCTCCGAGTGTATTTCTGCCATGAAAAAACAGCTTCTCATAAAAATACAATCGCCGTTCGGAGTCGGCGTAAAACTGTAGGTCCCTCCGCTTTGTGTGACAACATCAAGGCGAACGCCACAAAACGGAGGAGAAGCTCGGCCAAACACTAACATATGTGAATAACGTGGAATAACTGCTTCATTCGCCCGATTCAGGCAGATTAGTTTTCAGTGGGATAACTATTCTGACTTTCTGATTACGCCTTATTTCGCTGTATTCTATGCGTCAATTATATATTTATTCCGACTGATTCTTCTCTATGCCGTAAATATTGATATTCCACCTTATTCCGACATATTCGGAGTGTCAATAATATGACCAATAATATTTTAATGTTTATCATACGCCCTGTCAGACCAATTAAAAAATTTTCTACAATTGCAAATTTTCAGGACATACACAAATTATTCGGCTAAAAAACATTTCTTTTTGCAGCCTCGTAATACACCCTTACAAGCCACTGCACTTTTCCCATTAATTAATTTTTTCGATGTCCTTGGGAGAAATCCTGTCATCCTATTAAAAATTTAAAGATGCAGATTTACTAGAAATCCATAAAAATATGGGAAAGATATCGAATTTTTTGCATTTGCAAAATTTGCATAGACGATTTGGTAGCCTTAATTCAAGCTATTAACTGAAACTTCAACCAACAGTCGACACGGGTTATCGTCATCCTATGAGCATAAAACTTCACATTTATATTACTAACGCTATAAAGCACAAATATAGAGGATATGTATATCAAAATCAGCCAAAAAAATGTTGCATATATTCTTGAGACAGTCATATACAACCGTTAGTAAAAAAACAGAGTGTGAAAAAAACTCTTAACTAAAAACTGTAAATTCTACTAGATTTTAAAATTTCTATGTGAAGGAATAAAAATGTTAGATAAGGCCTTTCTATACTCATAAAGTAAACGATATCTCTAATTTTGTTTACTAAAAAGATTTCAAGCAGATTTGCCTACTTTAAGCTCAGTGCCTTAATAGAGTTCATTGCGAACTCATTTAGTTATCTTCTAATATGCAGCGCCTCATTCTCTATCAATTTAGTGATGTACAATTTAATATTAGAGTCCGTTAAAGGGTCACAGCTGCGCTTTATTGAACCTACAAGCCATCTAAATAAACTGCACAATGGGAAGCAGCTGTTGCGCTGCGTTGGCAATTTTCAACAGACCACGTACAACACTCAAATTACTTTCTATCAAATAACTATGTATGTATGTAGTAGTTATATGAGGCGTCGGCCATTTACGCGGGCTGCGACATGAAAGGTGAAAAAATGTACACATAAAAATGCGCGCACACATACTTACATATTTGCATGCAAATAATATTACTGGCTGTATTGAATAACACGTCAAGCAGAGTTTCCCTTAATTGCCGCACTGCGCTGCGCTGCTTCGAGCAACAACTTTTGTGGCGGTTGTACGCTTACCGTCTGACGTACTGATTGGCAACCACTGCTATAACTACCGTTACCGCTGCCGCTGCCGCTACCACTGTCACGACTGCTGTTTATAGTGTTTATGGCTAACGGCGATTGGCAAGCAACAACCGTATTGTTATCGCAAAGTGTTATGGCAGTGCCTATAACTGTTGTTTATATTGGTGTGCGTATGCGTTGTTTTTGTTGTGGTGATTCCATTGTTTTCACAACTGATAATGTGCTGAGTGTTTAATTTTACTATGCCGCGCTGTTATTGTTTTTGTTATTATTGTTGCTTGCTGTTGATATTACACACTACATACACTGTTGTTTTTATGCACTGCAGTTGCTGGTGATGGCTTGCTATTATTGCCTGCTGTTTTTGTTTTCATAGTCACAGCGCCAATGTTTGTAGGCGTTATTGAGCAGTCAGCTGCGAAAATACTACAAACATGGAATTGCCTGTTGTTTGCGCATATTTTTATGCACGCACTCGCTTGTATTCGTGTGCGTGTGTGCGAGTAAGTGTTTGCTTGCATGTACGTGATATGATAACCGCAAACAGGTGGTCAAATAACCAGTGGTGACAGAAATTAATAATGAAAAAATTTAATATTGGTTGCGGTTTTGTTGAATGCTTGGCAGTAGCCTGGAAAATCCAGCTCGACCTTGTGGTTGGCTACTGAAAGTCTTAATTAAATGAGATTTTAATATTTAATTAAGCCTTTTAGCATTGAAGAGCATATGACAGAAATGTATATGCCTATGCGGGCTCTGATGAGAAGATAGCATGCAGCGCACAGCACGTGGCAAGCAAGTGTATAGTTATGATAAAATACTTACATCCCAGCTGGCACATTTGCCAGACAATTTCTGATATCAGACAAGTCGGAACAAAAAGTTGATTATTTAGACGAGTCTTACAGGTTTCGTACAGATTTCTGGACGAAATGTCTGGAGAATTTTATTTAATTCCTTTTCCGATATGTCTCATCGAATTATGTCCGATTTCGGGCATACACGTCTGATAATTCTTATTTTCCATAATTATTTGGTCAGACATCTGTTAGATATCCGTCTGAATCGTCGGTAGTTAAGTCAGAATTTTCCACGTCGTGTCGGTTAGACTTCCTGTCTTATGCTTCTCTGACCGATATCGGCCAAAATCATACATATGACTAGCAAATACCCGGCGTGCTTTACTGCACTGTAAAAGTAATTTTGTGTTGCCCCTCCTTAGTCATGATTTTACTTCGATTGGGAAAACAAGTTTAACCCATTGCAATTGCCAGTTTGCTGTTGGTCAACCTTCGAGCCAAGATGCTCAAAAAAGTTTATTTTTTAATCCTATTTCAAGCTTTGAAATAACAAGCATAACAAAAACGCTAAATAGTTCGGGTTCTTGTAGTGATTATGGTATCTTCAATAGGATATTAAAGGGAGTATAGCTGAATATAGTTGATATATTTAAATATTTGTTCAATTCTTGTATTACACGGGGCGTTTTACCTGATGATCTGAAATGCGCTATTGTTATTCCAATTTTTAAAAAAGGAGACAATAAGGATGCAAACAATAACAGGCCTATTTCTTTACTCTCAACGATATAAAAATACATACTTGAAAAAACCGTTAAAAATCGAATTGTAGATTTTCTCGATAGATCAAATTTCTTTAGCCCGATGCAGTTGTGCTTTGGTTCGGGACTTTCCACGGAAGAAGCTCTGGTAGATTTTTGTTCGTTTATCTACAAGCGTTTAGACAGTAAAAATAACTGTTCTGGACTCTTTTTCGACATAACAAAAGCTTTTGATATGCTTGATAGGCACATGCTTATAAATAAGCTGTATCGAGCGGGATTCCGTGGCTTTATGCACTAACAGAGTTCAAAAAGTAAATGTGATAAATGTAAATAACTAAGTACAGTAGCTCACAGTTTTTTCAACTGAGCATACCCCAGGTTCAGTTCTTGGCCCAATATTATTTTTAATTTACATTAATACAATCTAATCCCTGGCATTGAAAAGCAAAGCAACTGCTGTTACAGATGATCTTGCCATTGCGTATGGTACTGCAAGTCACTTTGAATTAATATGTGATTTTAACCATGATATATTTACATTTGCTGAAAGCTTGGTTTGCTTCTCACGAGCTCCTTGTAAATACCAAAACTAAGCTTATGCGTTTTAGCCATGCTGCCAAAAAATTGCTAAGTTCGACAACCATTTGAATTGGTCTGAAGATATTCATACGCAAAAACAATAATTTTTTTACACCATTCGTCACTTCAGCCTACACAGCCTCAAAAAGTTGTGTTCCATGTTCACACAAAAATGGTTTATTATGGTTTATTTCAATCAAAGCTGCAATATGGTATCACCTGCTGGGGTGGCGCTTCGGCTTATAAATCATCACGCATTGTAACAATTCAAAAACGCATAATTAGACGAATCTGTATCGCTTATAGCAGATCTCACTCTATGCAATTTTTCAGAAAACTCGATAAACTTCCATGCCGATGTTTATATTGCTTCAAATTTCTAAAAATCTTTATTAAATCTGGCTACCTAGAAAGCTTTCCGTCAGAAATTTACAACTTAGCAAAAACTTACTTCCAGAGATCACCNATCGAACCTGCGAATTCGATGTTCAAAGTCAGAAGCGTTAACCACTGAGCTATGTACATCCCGTAAACTCTTGTTGCTAATTCATTTTCCTTATTCAACCAACTACTATCAAGTGCAGCTGATTTGCCGCTATTTAAACTCGAAAACTCGACAGCGTGGTTGTTGTTGTCAATTCTATACATCTATTTGCTTTTTTGTATAGTTTCAGGCAGGCTCTAACTAAACTATGTATGTATTTGTCAATGTTATTGTGGCTTATTAAAAATTTTTAATATTTTTATTGAGCTTTGTACCACGATTGTTTATTAGGAAAAATTGAAAAAGCAACAAAGTCTAAGCGGTAGAAGTTATAGCACTATTTCGGAGATCACCACATCTCCTCATCAGACTTCTTTTTTCTAGACTTCAGCAGGGATCGAACCTGCGAATTCGATGTTCAAAGTCAGAAGCGTTAACCACTGAGCTATGTACATCCCGTAAACTCTTGTTGCTAATTCATTTTCCTTATTCAACCAACTACTATCAAGTGCAGCTGATTTGCCGCTATTTAAACTCGACAGCGTGGTTGTTGTTGTCAATTCTATACATCCATTTGCTTATTTGCTTTTTTGTATAGTTTCAGGCAGGCTCTTCCTAAACTATGTATTTGTCAATGTTATTGTGGCTTGTTAACATTTTATTTTTAATATTTTTATTGAGCTTTGTACCACGATTGTTTATTAGGAAAAATTGAAAAAGCAACAAAGTCTAAGCGGTAGAAGTTATAGCACTATTTCGGAGATCACCACCAGTGATGCCAGACATTCTTTGTTAAATATCCCACGGAAATGGGGAAAAGATCCCTCAATTACCCACATCTTGAAAATTTATCCCGCAAAATTCCCAACGAATTTAAACATATACATGTTTCAGTAGTAAAGAAGTAAAATTCATATAAAATAATAATAGTTTGGCGCTTACACATATGTGCTTTTCATCCAAATTTGTGGCGGTCCCCTTGATGTTGTCACACAAAGGGGAGGGACCTACGCCTTTACGCCGACTCCGAACGGCGAGTGTATTTTTATAAGAAGCTGTTTTTNAAATTCATATAAAATAATAATAGTTTGGCGCTTACACATATGTGCTTTTCATCCAAATTTGTGGCGGTCCCCTTGATGTTGTCACACAAAGGGGAGGGACCTACGCCTTTACGCCGACTCCGAACGGCGAGTGTATTTTTATAAGAAGCTGTTTTTATGGCAGGAATACACTCGGAGGTTTGCCATTGCCTGCCGAGGGCCGACCGCTGTTAAGAAAAATCCCCTTTTTCTGCATTTTTTTCACTCATTCATTTTTTCCACTCATTCATTTTTTCACTTTCATTTTTTTGCTCACTCACTAAGGGCCTAAAAGAATTTTTTGGTGACTTTAAAATTGAAGCACATTCATGTGCTATTTAACATTTCATCAGATAATTTGTTCCGCTTTTTACATGAAACACCAGTTGTTGGCGACGACAAGTCACATAAACGTTTATTGTCATACGTTTAACAAATTACAAAATACAGATAAAGTTAAATACTAAGTTGAACTTTCAATTGATTAAAAAATACTAAACCGAGATACTGACGAGATACTAAAACTTGTATATTCGCTGCCCGCCATCTTTCTTCTCCTATCCAAATCGACGAATGAAAAAGATTCACGTTGGCTGCGATTGTTACTGACTGGGGTTGCCATATGATTGCACGATGGCGAATTTAGGGTGCGCTTACACTACCCAGTTATCGACACCAGTTACAACTGAAAAGATTCTTTCTTACTCAGCGCTTGAATTGGTTAACGTAAGAAAATTTTCGAAATTGTCCTTATACTTTTTAACAATTATATACCATTTCACTCCACATCACATCTTCAGAACGATTAATTACGTAAGAATGTCGAATATTCTTGAATTTTGATCAATTATGCAACAATAACTGCGTCAAAAGAAAATCCCTTATTTATATAAAATGTCCCTTTTTTCCCTTTTAATAATTTTTTATGCAAAATATCAAATAGGGAAATTACCCACAATCTGGCATCACTGATCACCACATCTCCTCATCAGACTTCTTTTTTCTAGACTTCAGCAGGGAAGTCTGATGAGGAGATGAGGTGATCTCCGAAATAGTGCTATAACTTCTAACACTTAAGAGCGAAATACACCACACAAGCGGCTTGTCAAACATTCTTCAAACCTACTTTTCCCATTTCGCCATACACCATGCAAACATGACTCGTTCAAGCAAAGAATTTTAGTTTTCTTCCAGTTCGCAATGCTAAATATTATGGTTTTCTTTCATTTTCCTCTCTTACGTCCTTACTCGGTGAAAATTTCGTTGCGAATGAGGCGATTTTGCTATACACAACGCAAGCGGTTTGATCAAACATCAACATGGCGGCCAGAAAATCAAAAAATTTTGATTTTTTGCTCAAATTTCCCTCAAGCGGCTTGTCAAACCTTCAAGCACCCCCATACACAGCACAAATGGCTTGAAGCAAAGGGAAATTTCGCTTGGTTTGTCAAACCGCTTGTGTGGTGTATTTCGCTCTTTAGACTTTGTTGCTGTTTCAATTTTTCCTAATAAACAATCGTGGTACAAAGCTCAATAAAAAATATTAAACATAAAATTTTAATAAGCCACAATAACATTGACAAAAAAAAAAAAATTGTATGATCTTGTATGGGATATTTCCAAAGGAATTTTCGATTTAAGAAGCATTCTATATTGTTTTATAAATATGGGTGTTAGTTGATATATTTTCGAAGGTATTAAAAAAGTAGGTAGAGTGTCGGCTTTCTCCTGGAAATTCAATTCATAATCTTATAACTCGAGTACATACCGCGCATATTTTTCAAAGGTGTACTAATTAAATGTTTACCTTATCTTATTAATTTATCTAAATTAATTTTTCAAATAGGTGGCAACTCATAAATATGTTCGACATGAACTTTCTTAAACCTCTTTAGATTAACACCAGTATGTAATAATAGAAATTAAGGCAGCTACAATACAAAACAACAAAAATACATTGCATTTGTTAGAATATTAAATTAGAAAGAATCAATTTATTTTATTTGAAAGTAGATATAACAAAAAAATTAACCAATTCATTTTACGCTATTCACAATCTCATGCGCTACACGGCATCCTGTTCCTGATTATTAAACGAATTTTCTCAACACTGCTTAATTTTTTTGAATTCTAGATATTGTGAATTTATGCACTTTGTATTCTTGGCATGTCAATTTAACAGATTTTCCTTTCTAAATTTTTCCAGAATCTCAGACGCACACTAATTTTTTTAAATTGACTAATCATGAAATCAATGAACACGAAATGTTATTTAATTCTAAGAAATATCAGTAGCTTATCGACGGCTTAGTGGAAAATCGACCTATCTGTTCGAAAACGTCTTATTTCAGAAAATGGCTCAAGAACGCCCTTCTTCAGAATGTGGTTGAAGAACGCCCTATCTCAGAATTTGAGTGAAGTAGAAGTGATTATTGTTGCTTTTCCACAATAAGTTTTCATTAAATACGGCCTCGAGCCCAATAAAAATTGTTGAATATTTTTGTTTATGCTATAAAAAATATCTGTGATTCACCAAAATTATTAAAAGCTTTTAAAATTGGTCAAAATCCACGCAATATTACTTATGCACGCACTCCTTCCACTTGGAGCATAGGGTAAATATTTCAAACTTTCAACTTGCCCTTGCCGGTACTTCAATATTTCAATTCTTGCTTGAAAATTTCGAATTTTTGACTTCTCATTACTTTGCCTTTTCCACTTTTTTCATCTTCGTTAATTTTCACATCTTAGCTGCTGCAAATAAACTTCCATTGTTTACACTTTTTCAAGCGCTGCTGCACATCTTAATTGTACTCATAGTTATGACGCAAGTGTTTTACTCCTTCTTAGCTGCTACTCATAAAAATTATATTTATTAAGTTAACTTCCTGCGCGCTAGCTACATTCTGCCGCTTTAATAAACTTGCCAAGGATTTTAAAAATTTTCTTTATTTCTTTTTGCTTCAACATGCTTTAATGATTTTTATAGTTTTTTTTCTTTTCGTTTCGAAAATAATACGGGCACTCGCCGAAAAATAAGTCGCGCAGGATAAAAAGAATGCCAGGCCGTGCAGTAAAAAGGATAAACACTTTTAATTGTGCACAAAAGCAAAAGTAAATAACGCAGTAGAAAGTAGAAATATGCGGAATGAAAGAGAACATTTTTTTCATTACTTCAATGAGAATTTTTATTTTGTTTCATTTTGCAAAATACTGTTACCTTGACGATTAGTCATTGCAGTGATGCATTAAATCCCTTGACTTGTGTGGAGAAAATACACTATAAGAAAGTTCGAATGCAAAAATTTTACTCTGGAAGATTGCAGTGAAAGTTGATCTCAATAAAATTTTGATGGAAAAGAGAAATATGTGTCTACCTTATACTAATTCAAGGGCTCAAGCAACCCCGATGGACTTGTTAAGAGTTTTCTGAATTTAGGATATTATTTATGACTTTTATAACGAATACACGTTTTGGGTATAAATTAAATAAATTCGACCTTTTCGACTAAAATCTATATGGTAACACGCTAACATAAATGTGTTTCTGCCTTCGTTTGGCCATTGTACCGAACCGATTTCAAAAGAACACCATTGGAATGGTATTTTTCTGTGATGAGAGTTTTATAGTTTCATAATTGCTTCAAAATTATGGCCCTGATCGTCTTTGTGGCAACCTGTTCAACCTCAGTTGTTTTCGAATTTTGTTTTACTTCGTATTTGAAATTAAACTTTGCAATAAAGATGAAGAAATAAATAATAACGATTAAGACAAAAGTGAAGGCAAAATTGAAGAAAAAATACGAAAATGAAAATAATGAGAAAACCATTAGAATTAGGGTAACTGATAGGGTTGGAAAATATATTGAACATTTTTCGAAAATTTAGTTATCGAACGTTATCCAGTTACCTACATTTATCGAACCATTGAAGTTTATAGTTATCGAAATTTACGGAGTTATCCATGTTTGTTGAGTCATCGCATCGTATCGAATTGATCAAATTAATCAATGATTATTGAGTTATCAAAATTTATAGACACAGAAAGTTAGTTGTCGAAATTTACGGATAGTTATCAAGCTAAAAAAGTTGGTGGCATTGTCAAAATTTATCAAGTTAATGCAATTTATCAATTTGTTTATTGAATCATCATTATTTATAGAGTTAACGAAGTTTATCGAAGTATTATGATGCATCGAGTTCTTTTAAGTTATCGAGATATCGATTTTTGATTATTTAATTAAATTTGTCGATTTATCGAATCGAAGTTTTTGGGGTTTTCAAAATATATCGAGTTATCGAAATTATACATACCTATATGTAAGTTTATCGAGTTGTCACTGCTTATCGAACTTTATCGTATTGCCAGAGTATAACGAGTTATCGGAATTTGTCCATAGTTTCACAATTATTTATATAGGTACCCAAAGTTTATCGAGTTAGTGTTTAATATAGATATATTTACATTTATGAGTTGTCGAAATTTATCGAGTTTTAGAAACACACAAAAGTTATCGAAATTAGTCAAGCTATCGAAATTTAGTGTTTTTAAAATTCATAGAATTATGGATATGTCTCAAGTTACCGAAATTTATCGAAAAACTGGAATGTATCGGGTCAATTCCAAGTTCTGCCAAATTCCTCCAATGACCTTCAAACACATATTTACAAAATTCCAGTCGCGTTTTATTTCCAAATCAGGAGATTCTCCAGTAAGTAGTTTTGTACCTTTTAAGTTAAATGACGTGCTAAGTTTGAAAATCTCTCCAAGGTTTTTATAACCTAGAAAAACGGTCAAATACCTACAAAACATTGTAAATGTTCAAATTAAAGATTTCTTTCCAGTCTCTCTTTTGACACCCATAGTTTAACATTCGATATAATTTACTTAAATTCGGCTTTTCAAAGAGGTGGCAACTCTCTTTAAAATATTTTCAAACTAAAATAATCTTCAACCTCTTTCGTTTGACACCTGACACAAATTTAAGTTATCTTATTTGCTTACTTCAATTTCAATTTATTTATTAAAACTGGTGGCAATCCTCATACACATGTACTTTGGAAATAAAGCCTTTTGCTAAGACATTTTGATTGATATGTCTATTGTGGTAATTTATTTATCTATTTATTGTATACACTCAATATAAGTTTGTATGTTCGGCATTTCAAACAAGTGGCAACACTCTTCAAAAAATATTCATAACACCAACTCCAAGAAACATATGTATGTTTAAAAATTTCAATTACCCAATTTCCGCAATTCAACTTGGATTTGATTTTTTAGGCGTATGGCAACCCTGCTAAATATAGTTCGGAAATAAAGCTTTTAAAACTCATTTCGCCTGATCACAATCTTTTAATAATTCATCTAGTTTGTAAAACAAATTGAATTAAACTTTTCAAATAGGTGGGCAACCCTCTTCAAGCACCAAAAAAAATATTTGAAATATTCAAACTGGAGGTTTCTTAACACTCTTTCGTTTGAAATCCAAATTTTAATATTTCATTAACTTGTGTATATTTTAAATAAACTCGACTTTTCAAACAGGTAGCAACTCTCTTCAAAATATTATCAAACTTAACCTTTTTAAATAATGTGTTTACCAAGTGTTAACTAGTGCTGCATAACTCGTCCGCTTTTTCCATTAATTTAAACATTTCTCTTAAACCACTCCAATTAATGGCTTACTCCGCCAAACTCTCGAACAGAAATAGCCCACTGCACATCCTTCGCACTTCAATTAAGCTCGCAGGACCTACGGACATTCCCAGCATTTAAAGATTAATGCCTACTTATTAGCGCACGAGAATGCATTTGCTTTCGAAATGCAACTCATTAAAGCCCAGCAATTAAAGTTCATCGCCGCCATTATTATCCATTTTATGCTTACGAGCATGCTGCGTACATACACATATTTATATACATACACACATATGAAGTGTGTGAAATAAGCAAAGTGATGAAGGCAAAAGCCCAACAATGCTTCGTAATTTGCTGTGCATTGTTGTAGAAACAATTTGGGCCAACGCCATCGTGCATTCCGTTAGTGAGTGTGGTGTGAAGACGTACATATGTACATACAACAATAATCGCACCAATGTGTGAGTTTCTTTACATGTAAGTAGAATATTTGTATTTTAATTTTAACTATACGCCCGATTGCAGGCGAAATTTAAAAAAATAATAAATATTGCGAAAAATGTGCTGCCTTGCAATGGATATTCACACAATAATTTCGGTATTACCAAATAAGCCGTAGGCGAATTAATTTTTACGAATGGCTTATGCAGCGCTTGCAATTCCACCACAATTCGCATTCTACAAGCATTGCTGTGGTAACTGTATGCGTTTGATTCTCATTCTTGCACTACACAAATTTACAAGCTGCAGTCGGCATTTCGGTTTGTGCATAAGTACGCTCGTCTTGCATTCTCACCATCTGGCAACGCACATTCTTATTGTGATTACAAGCAGCAGACAACTTCACGTCACAGTTGTCCGTTACTGTTTAAGTCATCATATGAATGTATGTGTTTTAGTGCTAGTGTATGAGTGTGTGCGTTCAGTAGCGTCGCTCGCATTTCATCACGCATCAGCAGTAGGTCTGTTCAGCGCTGTGCGGTTTCTGTTCTTGCAGATGTGGACACTGCTTTATGTTGCCCATGGGCATAATTAAAATCAAAAGAAAGGAAAGGACAAAAAAAATGTTATGCAACTATAAAAATATAAAGAAAAATGTGCAGGGAAGGCTTTTAAATACTACTCTTATTTATTTCTACCAGACGAATGTGTAGCCTTATATTTGCGTGGTACAGTCGCCTTGGCATTTCCTTGCCAACATTGTACTACACCGAAAACGTAAAGTAGGTTTTTATAATTTTTTTCCATGACAGTGTAGGGGGAGGGGTTCTACCACTTTCCACTGACTTGTTTAAACATTCGTGCCGCCTACTTTCTCTGCTCTTTTTCACTTTGGCCTACAATGGTTTTTCGGTTTGAGCCGATACCTCTTCTGAGCGAACTTCAGTCAGTTACAGACAAGTCCGCCTAAACTTGGTCCTTCCATTCTATTCGTGGGCGCCCTCGCTCTCGATCTTTCCATTGATACTTTTACTGGAGCGTCATCTCCCAAACGTAGGATGTTTTCCAAATGCCTTCCGATAATAAAGTAGCGACTAATGGCAAGTCTTTTTGTTTTGCTTACTCGTTATGCTGGACCTTAGATACACAAAGTCCGTCACTGCTTCAGAGTGATAACTGGCAACAGTGATGCATGACACATTATGCGAAGATTCTTAGTGCCTTACCAGGACCTATTTAACTTTTCTTGTTCTCATTCATGGCTAGACCAACCTCTTTTACCGCCTTCTTGAAGCCATAAAAACAGTGCTGGCGTCTTTGGTATTAAGACCGATGAAATCAGTAGCATCTGCATACGCCAGCAGCATACTGCTTTTGTTATACGGTAGTGCCGCAGTGAAAGCCGGTACTGGAGAACAAGGGTTTAGTTGGATAAAAAAATAATAATACATGGTGTCCCTGCTACTCGAACATCAGATTGAAGGATATCGCATAAAAGTGAGTTATCTCCAAATTTCCAAAATTTTGATATATCATTTCAAAGTCGTGATATTAAAATCGACGAAAAAGTGGTAATTATCGATTCGTTGAACAAAGGTATTTTCAAGAACTCGGCACGTTAGGAAGATTTGATATATATGACAGGTCTGAAGCCCAAATCCTAGGGCACAACAATTTATTGTTCCTAAAGTGTAGTCTATATGGTTTTTTACTTATGGTTAAGAAGGCTAAGCCCGCGGTAATTTGCGAAAATAGTACAATCTTACTTCAAGTGGATATGCAAAATTACACCGAGATTTCAACCTTCAAGCATGTATTCATTTGAACACATTGAGCTCAAGAGCTGCTAAGTTTATCCTACCAGCTAAGTGCTGACGGTTTTGCGCTGCTTAATTGATATACTGACAGCCCCATACCCTCCATTCCCGCCTAACCGACACGAGGGGCGCAGTCCGCATGACGTACGGAACCTTGTTCTTTTTGTTTGGTGCCGAGTCATGGAAACAGGAGGTAGTTAAGTGTCGAGATCTTAAACTATTCAGCTACAGAATCAAATCCATCAGCTGATTGGATATGCTAAAGATAGTATTTCAATTATTGAGAGTGGAAATGATAGTTTTCTTTGTAGCGAAAATCGAGTCCGATATGTCAAACGTGGAATGAGTTAAAATCTTGACATAAACAATGGAATGATTCGCTTAGCTCAAAATTAGTTTTGCAAAGCTTCAAAATAGAGGTCGACTCTCTGGCTCTACGACTTGCGAGTGTAGGCAATTTTATAAGCATTAGATGAGTAGTGTAAGGGGGGAGATTGTAGTCTGAATCCCAGTTAAAATCACGCAATGCAAAAAGCAAGAATTGTTTTTAAATTTATTCAATCCTATCTGAATGAACTTGGTACCGGGGATTCCAACAATGAGAAAATCTCACGAGTTGTTACATTTTTCGACAAAAATGTGTTTTTGGTCGAAAATGGTGGCACACATTGCGAAATTGTATTAAAATTAAAACTTAAAAAAGATTCATATACTAAAAAAGGAGAAATAACAACTCGTACACATATCGCCACCTGAGTGGAAGATCGACCAATCTCGGCAGCCAGTTCGAAAGCGCCCTAATGTTATTAAAGAACGCCCTATTTCAGAATTTTATTTTATTTTATTTTGAACCGAATTCTGAGATAAGGCGTCCATCAATAAAATTCTGAGATTGGGCGTTGTTGAAAAGTTTTCTGAGCCAGGGTTTTCGAACTGGCTGCCTATCTTCCACTCAGGTATCGATATACCCTTAGTTGTGTGTGTAACGTATACGCCCCATAGCACTATACACAGTCACCTACCACGTTTACTTGTACGCCTTAACTTAAAAGTCAAATAATTTAAAAGTAATTAAATATTGGCCGGGAAGATTTTTACACAGTATTCCTTAAGCACATATGCATATATTACTTTCGTCATATATATACAAATTTTGGGTTTATTACATTAGATTCGTCCATTTCGGCAAGAAGAACATTCCCACCGCTTTATTTTAACATTTTGAAGGACATATCATAATTCCATCGTCGGCCGCTGTGGTGTAGTGGTAAGCAGTGCGCGCTTTCACTCATCAGCACCTGGGTTCAAGCCCTGGTCAAAGCAACATCGCAAAAAATATAGAAAAACGTTTTTTGTTAACAGGGGTCGCCCCTCGGCAGGCAAAGGCAAACCTCCAAGTGTACGCCGTTCGTAGTCGGCGTTAAACTGTAGGTCCCTCCGCTTTGTGTGAAAACATCAAAGCGCACACCAAAAGTCGGAGGAGAAGCTCGGCCAAACACTAACATATGTGTAAGCGCCAATCTATTATTATTATTATCATAATTCCATGCTGCCATTTTTCATTTTATTTTTTTTTTTTTTTAATTCAGTTGCACACTCTTGCATTTGATGCAAACGTCCATTGCCTCTAATGTGAATATTCTATCTGAAAACTTCCCACAGTTATTAAAAAAAACTATTATGATATTTTCGAGCGACAATGAAAAAAATTAGTAATTTCGGTACTTTTTCGCCTAAATAAACATTTTAATGCTAAATCTGTTCAAATATTTCAGTTATTTTAAATTTCTGAAACTTTATTGATTGAAATAAATGCGTTAGCGTTTTTTTTCAGGCGAAGGAAGGGAGTAACACTTAAAAAAAAAACAACTCGTAAGATTCGATCTCATACATTGTTGGGATTCCTTTTTTCTTATGGTGGATTTCCGCTGGGCATTAAAAGGTAAAAATTTTAATGACAAAGTTGGGCATTAACAAATATTCGTGACATAGTCATTAAATTCATTTCCACATGGCATTTTTTATATGCCTCCAATTATTTGTCCTTTCAATGCCTAGTATAAATTCGGCATTAGATAATCACATTTACTCAGGAGCCCTCTTGCACTATGGATGAACTTGTTTTATTAATTTAAAAGGCATGCAGCTATCGATTTGGCAGCGGGCGTAAAGTGGTATGCACGCAAGTTCCTGGTGTTTCACCGCAAGTGTTGGCCTTAACTAGGAAAACAACCTAGAGAGCCTGGATCATATCATTCTACTTCTTCTAAATGTCAATCTGCTCGACAGATGCGGCATGGGGGAAGACGTTGTGTTGAAGCAATCGTAGAAGCAATGCTAAAATGAGCAGTTACGTAACTCTGAGTGTGTGTGGAATGCTGTCAGTAATGCGGATACATACAAAAGCGCGGGAGCCTCTCATTACGCCTATTTAGAAAATTCAGCATCGCAAAATTCTGCAATGTGTAAAAAAAAATTCGGCTCGAACAAAATTCTGTATTTTTTAATTCTTTTTTTTTAGATCTTTTTAAAATACTTCTTTTTAAAGTTATGCATTTGGAAATTCTGTCTCACAAAATTCTACTTTTCGCACTTTCACAATTTAAAATTCTGCTTAATAATTGTATGATGAAATATCTAAAAACGTAAATTTTGAATTACACCTCTATATTGTTACGATTATCCTCGAAACCTCGAGGGATTTCCCAAATATACTCGGGCTCGTATCGCTGGATTGTTAAATAAATGCTCACGATGACCAAATTGTAGTACAATTAACTTTATTGTACAACAAACAATTTACAATACTCGCTAATACAGTAAAAACACTCTACAATACTTGTTAAAGCAATAACAACGCTTAACTAAACTTGTTAAAACAATTAAACTTATAGCTTGCTTATTCGCAACTCACTTCTCTGCTCACTTTACTTGTAGCTTGCTGTCTTGTAACTCGTAACTAACTCAACTCCGCTGTGTCGTGGCTCTTATATACCTGCGCTCGCACTCATGGCAACTCTCGAACGTCCTGAAGTTCATCGCTCATTCTCTTTCTTTCGCTGTTCGCAGTGTTCATCCAACTTGACGTTTCTCTTTGTGGAACATTCCACGTCATTCGCCACAATATTATTAAACGAGCGATATGCAACCAACATTTTGTTTTAGTAAATTTTAATTTACATACTTAAAAAAAACTGTGTCACTAAAGTCATTTATTTTTGACTAGTTCTTCTGATCAAGTTGTTTAAATACTTAATTACTTGTTTTTATTTCTTACTCTTTCTCCATTTTTTTTCTGAAAATTTAGGTTTTCGCGATAATACATATGTATGTAAGCTTTCCTGTAAATTCAATACAAGATTATAGAACTAGGAATTGCTTCCTCCAACAATTACTTTTAGCTGGCGATGCCATCCTTCGCCACTGTTTTCAGTTCTAGAAAAGGTTTATATTTCCGATGCATCGCTGTGATGTACTGAAAACAACTTAGAAGAATATTTCGGGTAATAGTTATTTGCAATAATATAATTTTTGCAAAACAATTCAGAATACTGAATTACAAAATTCTGTATAAAAATTGAATGTAAACAATGTTAAAGAGGACATATCATTACTTTAAAAAAGTGCGCACGTATTTTGTAGTAACAGAATTTCAATACCAACCCACAAAAGTGTAACAGAAGCTCCGTCCAGCCAGAGGAGAATAGAACTACAAAAGTTCGACACAGCTGCATTGGCAACCAAATTACTTTCCCCCGTAAAGCAACCCAGTCGGAAAAGTAGTAATTCATTACATTCGTGATAAATAATATAATGTAAATCTTATGAGTTCTCGACAATATTACTGCTAACTATGTAATCAGCATTATACTGCATTCAAAAAGTGCCAAAAATTGCATATTAAAACACACTCATTTCTCAATACTAGGTAATGCAAAATTGAATGCCCGACTTTTCTTAGGACATCGCCCTGGGAAAAAATGCATTTTCGAATGTGAAAAGGGTTGTTTTACTGATTATTTTTTCGATTACTATACATTACATTTTCCCACTGGGAATGATCGATGGCCATGACGCGGAGTAAATAAGTACGAACAGGAAAAATCTTGATTTGGTTTGGCAACTTGTGGTCAGCGTTAGTCCAAAACTACATGATCCAGTGACAGAAAGCAAAACTTCCTTAAATACCATAAACAAGCTTGTTTATTTTTAATTTTACTTTGGTTATTTAAAAGAATTTCTTTTATAGTTATCACAGTTCTTTTGCGGTCCCTTAACACCGCCCTTTGAATTTCACTTAAACAGCTCAGCTCTCAAAAATCCGTTGAGTTTTGTCGGCCATCAGCACATCTATTTGCCAGCCTAATGACCGCATTTGAATAACTGCTGATAGCAGCGTTGATTATTATTATTATCGTGTTGGTTTGCGCGCATTTGTTTAATTTACTTCGTTTTATTTGTTTTTTAGTGGCTACTGCTCTTCTTGACGATATTGTGTCTTGGGCGCCCGCTTTATTATTATGAATATCATGTGGCGTATCCAAATGAGCATTTAAGCAGCTGCGAAACAGAGAACTGACTTCCTTTGCGACCTTCACTTATTTGTGTTGCAATTATATTTACAATATGGCACTGCCGCGCTTTAAGCCAGAGTTCAGGCGCTCCACCAGCTGTTTTACTCCTTCGTGAATCATTTCCATTACTTTGTGTGTTTTTTCTTAGCGCGCTAGCAACCGCTTATTGCTTTTAATTTTACTGTTTAACGCAGTCAAAGCAACATCTCGGATGAGTGTCATTAACAAAGTGGAATTAGGCAAGAAATTCTTTGTCGCTACTTCTTAACCACATCTGAATT
Organism: Rhagoletis zephyria; assembly: GCF_001687245.7. NCBI lineage: Eukaryota > Metazoa > Arthropoda > Insecta > Diptera > Tephritidae > Rhagoletis > Rhagoletis zephyria. Next base: position 485,548 of record NW_016157141.1, on the reverse strand, counting down.
TTTTAACGTTGAAATCTTCCACTTTGGCTAGAGCTGTGCAGGATATTTGGGTGCCTTTAAAATAGCTACAGAGCAGCACTTCGGTGGAAGGCAAAACTCTGGATGAGTACGCGTAGACTGATGAAGTGGCGTGGAGTAAAGTGACGAAAGCAAATATTCTTTAAGAGAAAAGAGAGTGAGTCAGAAAAATCTTGTGGCAGTGTAGTTGCGTTCTTAATCGAAGTAAACAGACAAAGGTTTCGCAGGTTATGCAGCAACTTAAGCGACTGCAATTCTTTGGATTGTTCCGTGACGATCATAGTTTTGGGCACACAGAGCTGCTAAGAAGGTTGCTTAGAGAAATACCCTCTTTTTTGTGCCCCAAACGACAAAATGGTACTCGGAGTCTTCCTTGGAAAAAAGTACAACGTTAGCTTTTCTACAGAACAATTAAGAGCGCCAATGACTTATTTCAGCAGCTCAGAGAGTAATTTCAGAAGCTTTTCTTCATTCGATACAATGACAACGACATGCCTATTGAAGGTATTTGCAATACTTCGTTGGAATTTTATTTTTAGTGGTAGGTATGTTAGAGTAAGTTAGGTTAGGTTGGAGTGGCATCCCCGTGCAGAGCGCGGTGCACACGTGAGTTGGAAAAGTCCGTTGTGATACCACTTGTCGAAGCCATTTGTTTTTTCATCCCTTAGTAAATGAACCCCCCGAGTGCGTTTTTATATAGCTAAAAAAGTCGAAGACGATCGCCGAGTTTAAGTTGGCTAACCAATCAAGAAGGTACTTGTTGAAGAATTGGTTGCGCGGGTTGGCCAGGGCGGTACAATGGCAGAGATAGTGTTCGATGGTCTCTACCTCTTCCTCGTCTCTGCAACTGCGACAAAAATCGTTTCAGGTGTATCTTAACATATTTCCGTGTGTGTCCATCAAGCAATGTCCGGTGATTATCCGATCTACTAATCTGAGAGAGGAACGGTCCAGCCGAGTAGCGCCACAGCACACCTGGTATTACCTCCTCGATGAGTTCGGCTTTTATTAGGTGTTTGCAGGAGGTTATAGGTATGCCCGCATTCTGAGCAGAATTGACTTCAGATATTTCCGTCCCCCTCCTTGCCAGCTTGTCAGCTAAGCAGTTGCTAGGAATATCCCTATGTCCAGGGACCCATACAACAGTCAAGAGGGTCTTCCAACTCTCTATGGCTACTTTGGATGTTGTTGCGTTAGATTTGAGAGAATTTATAGTAGGCGTACTGGAGGGACGAAGGAACCACCGAGCCGCCTCCATTATGGCGTTTAGCTCTGCTTGAAAGACGCTAGAATGGTCCGGTAAGCGATAACTGAGCTTTAGCGCGAGTTCGTCAGAGTAAATCCCTATACCCACTCTTTTATTAAGCTGGGTACCATCTGTATAAATGGCCGCCTGGGTTCAAGTTCGCGGCCCCTTTCCATTTGTTCACCTCTAGGATTCTTTTGGAGAATGTGTTGTCTAAACAGAGTAGAGGGGTGGTATAATCTACCTGTCGTAGATTATCCTGTAGAGTTTCAAGTACTTTTGCGTGTACGAATCTGAGGTCTATCGTATTTGACCTGGCCGCACTGTATCCGGCCCGAAATTTTCCGTAGAGATCAACAGGTGGAAAATTTAACATTACTTCCAAAGATTTGGTGTGTGCACTGGGCAGTGCTTCCGTGACGAGCATTGGCTATCGTTCCCCGAACTCGATCCAACTTGGATCTGGACAATGTGTTTTTTAGCGCAGACCATCATACGGTGACCCCGTAGAAAAGGGTGGGTCTTATCACAGCTGTGTATATCCAGTCTACTTTATGTGGTTTTATTCCCCATTTTTTGCCTATAGCCGTCTTGCAGGCGTGCAGGGCGGTACTGAAATTCTTGGAGCGGAATTCCAAGTTTCGCTTCTAGTCCAACTTATTGTCTAGAATAACTCCAAGGTATTTGACCTCGGTTGAGAGAGTAAGTGCCAACCCGTTTAGGGTGGGAAGTTTAAATAAAGGACTTTAAATGTGTGTGTGTGTGTTCTTACATAATCATAATGCGCCAGCTCACTCTTCTGCACAGACAAGTAACTTTATTGCACTTTCTGGTCTCGAATAAATTTGTCCGGCACCATATTATTACCCGGAAGGGACGTCTTCCTTTTTAGTGATTGCCAGCTACAATCAAGGCTCTGAACTCTTTCACATTTTATTCAAAGATTGCGCTGGACTGCCGCCTATCACTACAGCAGTTGGCCAAGTAGAATAGACTTCACCTCGCTTATAGAAGCAGGGTGCACAATCTGTGTTCACCGTTCCTAGTTGACCTTAGTGAGGAGGTTTCAAATACGGACGCAATGTGTCTGATGAGATTCATCAGCGAACCAAAGTGATTGTACAGGGAGGGTAATTGAACTATGTGAAACTGTGGTAACACAATGGGCCTTCTATCTATGGCCTAAGTGCGACGCTAAGGCGGCAGCCACCTCTACCTACCTACCCAACTACCTGGATCTGGCGCCATGCGACTGCTAGTTACTTCTAAAAATTGAGAAACATTTTAGGGGAAAAGTCTTCGATAAGAATGCAGAGATAATTAACGCGCCTAATGTCAAACCTAAGAAGATATTTTGCAGACTGTTTTGAACAGCGGGTTTTTTTGGGTAAACACATATATTGAAATTAATGGAGATTTTGTGGTAAAGATAAAAAATAATTAAGATAAAAAAGTACAAATTAAAAATACAATCAAAAATTTACAGTTAGTTTGAAATTGCATACATATACTATGGTGGCGAATAAAATGTTCAACCACCAGCATAGATACCTATATACCTATCTATATTTCAAGGCAGAATACTTGCGAATTAAGCAATTTTAGGAAGGCAGGAAATTGGTAAATTTTACTTAAAAAAGTTAGAACCTGGACCGGACTGGCGCTAACTTCCGCTTGATATCTGTCTGCAAAAATTACTCTTATTACCTCACTGATATCTAGTAGGTACCTGTTAGGTAGAAAATTTAACGTTTATTTAATTTTCTACATTTGTGTCTCTCAGAAACACTATTCTTTATGACTTTTCGTATTTTTCATGTACACTTTTTTATCTTTGTGAAGCAATTATTCTGAAAACAAACTCAAGCAACGTGCATCATGGCTCTCCACTTTGCTCTAAAATCCATTAACCAACAGCCAACTGAGTAGCAAAGTGAGAAATCAAAGCAAATGCGAAGAAAGCTGAAGTCTGACAAAACTTTCTATGCTAAAAGTTGAAATTAGATTAAATTGTGACAGTGGTCGTTAGTTCGTATGCAAGTTATTGCCGCCGAACCGACCGACCGACCGGCCTTGTCAAACTGGAGCCGGAAGAGATAAACATAGGCAACTACACCGAATAACGGAAGAATTAATAACAACAATGTTCTAAAAAGAGGGAAGAGAAAACTAAACCCAAATCCACCGCCTAGACTGCAATAAACTCACAGCGCACGGCAACAAATGCAGCAAAGTTGCCAGCAAACCAACAGACAGACTGCCAAGCAGAAAGAATGGACAGACTAAGCGTAGTAAAATCTCAGCGTGCCGACAAAGTTAGTGGCAGTGTAGTAAAAATGAAGTTGCTGCGCCGCAAGTAACCCAATGGTAATAAAAAATTTTAAACTAGAAAAATGTGCTGACAAATGCAAAAAGACGCGCGTACGACGAGCGAGTGAATTTAGTACGCGCAAATGTGCATGAGCATAAAAAGTATGTATGTAGATATGCACGTTTGTGCTCGTATGCATTTTGGCATCCAGCAATCTGTGCGCGCTACTCTCCAAATGCAGCCGCTGAGTGGCTCAAATATTTTTTTGGCACTACATAAAACACTTCCGTCTCGCATTGTGGCGAACAAATAATGTTGATGTGACTGCTTAAGCTACTTAGAGCATACCGAAATGGAAAAACAAAACCATGAAGCATCAAAAGCATAACATCATCTTATAGCATAGACAGACGGCAACGTGAATCCTAATTTACTGCGCTGTTGATCCGATCAAAATTATATCCTGACAGACGGCAGTATTGCGAATTAAATAAGCGGCGAGGTCGTGGGTTCGAATCTCTTTATATATAATAGTTTTAATTCTTTAATTTTTACTTTTATTTTTTTATTTGATTAGCTGATACCCACGACTTAAAAATTAAACAATAATGCTCGATAGCTGTTTCATGCTGAAAGCGATATTGTCAAATGTATCTTAAACTCAGTGCTTTTTGATTAAATACCCATCTGAACCAATACACAGACATACACAAATAACTATGTTTATTTGTAAATAGACAACGAACATTTTAACTGCTGATTAGAACTGAACTAAGTTGAACCATAAATATGGATTTCCTGAAAAACTCGACTACAGAGTCATCTAATGAAGTTGTTTTTAGTAAGTGTATTTCTCAACATACACTCGCTGCAAAAGTGTCACATGCCACAATTTTTATTTTGCATTTACAATTTGATTTTTTTTGCAAACATAGAATACGTATGCAGTAAACATTTCTACTTTCATCTTAATCGGACTATAAATAAAAATTTTTGGAATATCTGGACTTCAGCGCCACCTAGCGGATCCATTTTTCGCAAAAGCAATTCTAATTGCACCTACATCATACTCTCTTAAAATCATCAAAATTTTACCATAAATACCGACTTTCTGAATAACTTGACCCTAACGCCATCTAGCGGATTCATTTTCCGAAAAAGTATTCCCATCACCCTTGCGGGATACGTTTTGAATTTCATCCACCTAGTTTTTCTCCAAAATATTTCTCGTCGAACCCCCAGTATGAGTCTCCTACTTCATTAAAATCGGATCATAAATACAGATATGGTCTGTAAATATGGATTTCTGAACAACTGGTTTCTAGCACAATCTGGTGAATATATTTGTTGTGAAAGTATTTCTCATCACACCTGCGGCACACGTTTCTAATTTCATTGCTTTCGGACGGTAAATACTGATTTAATGAACGCCCCTACTTATGTGCCACATAGCGAATTAAATTATAGCCTATGTCCGTGCCACGGGTCTAAGGAATATACTGTTTTCACATATTTCTTTTTAACTCCGTTCAAAATATTTTTACACCTAAATCTTCTTAAATCTCTTTCCCCTATTCTATCTATTCTATATTGTGATACTTATTTCAATTGCTTACCTTAATCCAAATTAAATTTGACTTTTTAAACTGGTGGCAACCTTTCTACGTGTAGCGTGGAAATAAAAACTCAAAATAATTTCGATTGACAGCCATAAAATAATAATTAATTTAACTTAATAAATTATTTGAATTAATTAAACAGGTGGCAAGCCTCTTCTGCAACCTTCTTTAACCCATTTCGTCTAACCCCAATGTTGTGATTTCAATTAGCTAATTCGCTTAATTCATGTTGAATTTAATATTGTAGACAGTTCGCAACCCTTCTACTTTAGAAATGAAGCCTTTCCACCCCGCAAACATATTCTGAGCGTTCAGAATATATGAGTCCGAAAGGTGTCCTAGGTAGGTAAGAAATATGAGTTTCAAAAACAAAAAATTGTTTACCTTATATGAATCTTTTAGGATTCATATATGAGCCAAGTTATGAGCCAGCACCTTGTGCCAATATAAAAACAATAAAGATTTGAAATTTATATCTGAACTTGTTTATACAGAAATTGAAAATAATTAGAAAACAAAAAATGAACAAAATTTAGCTTCAGCTGCTGCTATTGAATGCATGTTGGAATGTGTATATGCATGTAAGTATGTATGTATGTTATTTGCAAGGACTTTTTGCGGAATGCCTTTGCAAATATAGTGAGTTGAATAAGACTCAAAGAGCAACCTAAAATAAGAGTCCGAATGTAGCAATTTATGAGGCCGATAAGGGTCTCAAAAAGAGTCATATATGAGGCCAAAACTTGTTTTAAAAGAGTCCAAAATGAGCCGTATATGAGGCCAATAAGAGTCCAATATGACTCATATTGACGCTCATTTGATGTATGAATTTAAGCTCATATAAGTCGACATTCGTAGGAAGGGAAACACACTCATATCGGACTCTTAAATGAGCTCATTATGAGCGTAATAGCTCCGAAATAGGACTCCTTAAAGACTCATTTATGACTCCAAATGTTTGCTGGGCAAAACCACTTCAATTGAGACTGTATTGTAGTAAATCATTTAAGTTAATTGAATTACATTTTTTAAGAGGTGGACACATAGAGTATATCGATTTCGAACTATAAGCAACTTTATTTCTGAATTAATTCAAACCGGTGGCAACCTTCACTAAAATATTTTGGAAAGTGATCTTTCTTAAATCTCTTTGGTTTGACACCCTTATTGAGATATTTCTTTTACCTAATTAAGGTAATTGTAGTTAATTTTTCAAACAGGTGGCAACCACTCAAACATATACCTTTTAAAATAGCTTTCATAATTTTTAGCCATTTGATATCCATAATTCGATATTTGATCAATGCTATTAACTTCATTTAAATTTTTAAACCTCTTTTAAAACCTAGCAACTCACAATGTTGTCTGTTTAGACACCTATTATAGCAAAGGTAATATAGCAAAGTTTCTATACAACCTAGTCTAGACATCAACCTCGTCGGTGGGTATCATATCAAAGAACACACAATTAGACACTAGAGGTAGATGTCTCCCCGCCGGGGTAGTTAAATGTTGCGCCTAAAAGTATGTACTACATACGCTACAGCGGAAATGGACGACACGCCATTTCTTTAAATGAAATTTATTATTGCTCGTATGTATGGACGTACTTTAAAAATTGAAATTGCACAGGTGAACTGAACCTAGACCTTAGAAGATTGTAGTATCCACCGCTGAGCAATGGGTACCGCAAATGCCAAACTCATTAACAAAAGCTGGCCATTTTGGTCAGTGTTTACCTCGAAAATGCATCTGCTCCGCTTTAGTTTTGGAAATTCGCAGCAGGACTGAATCCGCATCAACTACAGCTAATTCCCTGGCAATTCCGAATTAATGCGTTAATCCGGATTAACGCAGCCGTCTGTCTATGATTTTAGCTGTGCTGCTTCAAGTGTCAAATTTCAAGCACAGCCCTGAAATGCATAAAAAGTAAGCATCTTTACGACTAGTCGACTGCTAAGTATGCAACTGGTATATATGTATATATGTACACAAGTCAGCACGTGAACTATTTTGCGAAATGCATAAAACTTACAAAAAAATGCCAACAACAATAAGCTGTAAATAATAAGCGAGGGGCCAAATGCTGACTCACGTGAAGTGCGAAAAAACTTTCGGGCATGAGATTTTTCGTTGGAAAATCTAAGACAAAAATTACTTTTAGTAGTTTCGAACGACATCACGGCATTGACTTCAATAAAAATGCTTGACTTCACTTCAGCACTTGAAAATGTAACGAAATTATAAAAAAGTCAACAAAACGGCAGGACGTGCAAGGAGAAATCGCAACGTGCCTGAGAAAGAGCAGGCTTCAGTTCATATCACAGAGAAGCACTTAAAAGTTTTCTTTGAATCCCTGCAGTCTATTGATGATGATGAGAAACAGAGAAAACCTTTTAGTTATGTCAGGAATGCAGCCTGTAAATTTTATTAGAAAGGCTTCAACGAAATGGTTCCTCATTGGCGCTGGTTCTTGATTAGATGTGGATAGAAATAGGCTTTCTGAGTATGCTTGAGATATCAAGGAAGTGCTCTTCGACACGCTTGAATGACTTCATAAGTGGTGCATTTGTTGAAAAAGAACCAACACTAACGCTTAAGAACAGCCGAGGCTGAAGAAAATGCAGATCTATTCAAAGGTGTCGACAAAGAACTAGGCACTTGTACCAGCTGTAAAGCGGGAACTGATTTCGACAAGTGTATGTATATCTCAGCGCAGTTTTCTAAATTTTTAGGATGTGAGGTCTTGTTCTTGCAATGGGGTAAAAAGGAGCATCTGGGTATCCCCATTACAGTTGATAGACTCTAGTCAAATCCTGCTCTTTCTGCGTCGTCCCTCTGTTCGTTGTGTCAAAGCGGAATTCTGAAGCAAAGCGCAGCAAAAGTCGTATGTAAACGGCCCATGAAGCTAATTGTGTGAGGGTAGCGCTAATCTATCGAGACAGCCGAAGCTTTTTTCTCTGCAATAGGAAACTGCTGAACTCCAATGACGGCATTCACGGGGCATGGAGTTAGTGAAGATCTCTCAATGAGTGTCGTGCTAAGTGGTTATTGTATTTATATTTATGTAGTCCACTAAAAAATAGTACAATTAATTTTCAGTGTTACAAAATGTTTCGATTTCTCCCAGTCAAGAACTGTCAATTCCGCCCACACCTTTTTTTGGGGAATGTTGAAGTGAAATCGTAGTTCGTTAACGTACACCCGGTCAAAGAGCGTTAAACAAATAAACAGTAATGGCCTTATTCATAAAAATAAAATAGATTTATAGAGCATTATAAAGTGGCATTTTCTTGCAAATTTTCGACTTATAAAACAGCGTAAGTCTTTTCTATTTTTTATGAATTTGCGTGTAAAAGTGTAAAACTTTTAATCGCGTCGTGCTTGTTCGGTGAGTTCAGCCGCTATGATTATTTGATAGGCATCCGGCTATGATGTGATCCTCGTATTTCGTCTCTAGTGGATACTGTAAACAATTTGTTGGACTGAAGGAATTAAAAGAAACGTTTTGCGATAGCTTTTTTATCAACTAATTATCAATAAATTTAAAATTGCAAATAAGAATTCACAGACTTCTTTTCGTTCACGAATACATTTTCCAGTTTGCTTAACTTGCAACTTGCTTTTACATTGAAATTCTGTGCTTAACTTTATTTTACTATCTTTTGTTTAAAGCAAAAATTCTATAACCTGATTCCCTGTAATTCTTACAGACTCCTGCAGTTTTTGGTAGCTTCCTTTTTTGTATATACATTGGTATATTTCACTTTGCACATTAGAGCACTCGGCAGCAACACTTGTTTTAGCGCATACATACATATATACATACATACAATTCCACATGTACTATATGTACATAGGTAAAACTATGAAAACATTTTCCGTGAACAACTTCCTTATGGATGAATCCAAAAAGGAAATTTGCATGCGAAATTGAATTTTATTAAAAACTTGTGCAACGACACAACTCACGGAAACAACAACAACCATTATAATAGCAGCATCAACATGCAAAAACAACAGCTAACACATAGTGACTGCGAATGTATAAAGAAAACGTATGAGTTTACAAACACAGATGCGAAAATACGACATTTACACTGCATACCCTGCAGGAAATGTATCTATATATGTATATAAAATAAGCCGTTTTCGATGTTCGGAGTTAACTTAAAAACTACAGCATAGATTTCGGTCAAATTTTCAGAGGTTATATCATGCATATATGGTCCTATTATAGGCTACCAGAAAACTTTATTTATAAACATCGTTTTTATGAACCGATTCCTTTCAAATTCAAAAAGTATAGTTCCAGCATAATGGAAAATATGTTTACCAAAAATGGAGCCGCTAGGTGGTGCTGGAATCGAGTTATTTATAAAAGCCGTATTTATGAACCTATTTTGTTAATATACATTCGAAACGTTTATTACCTTCATGATGATATTTTTTCATTCGAAACATATTCAGCCTTATCATGAGTTTCATCTTCCCTGAACCGGTTCACTTTTCGTTTTTGGTTTCCATGTACTTACTATGGGGGAATCTAAATTTTCGCGTGAGTTTTTTTTCGGGCGAAACTCAGGATAATGAAGTTTACATACATAAAATGATAGCAATTTCCGGTTTTCGGACTAAACTCAAAAACCAATCAATAGAGCCCAGTCAAATTGTCGGAGGTCCTATCATAGGCTACTAGAAAACACGCTGGAAAAATTCCTTTACTCAAAATGGACCCACTGAAGTTTAAGTATTTAGAAAATCCGTATTTTTTATAGAATCTGGTTGGAATTCATAATTCGTATTTACTTCATGACAAGCAAAGGTTTTGCAGAAAAGGGACCCAATGGATGACGCTGCACCCGAAATATATAGAAACCCCTCCGGGGTTTGTTCTGCCTTGGCCCTATGTTTATTTTACTAGTCTAACATTACTAGTCTAACATTTACCATTTACTAGTCTAACTATAAGCTAACTTCAAGTTGATTCGGAAGGAGCTAAAAGTCACTATTACCTGTATATTTTCTTTGACGAAAGCTAACTATATTTCTATGGCGATGGCCGCGAAATAGTCAAGTCTGCATTTGATGTAACTAACTTGTAACTAACTACTTTTGGGCATAAAATATCAATAGGAAAAACAAAATATATTTTTTTTATTATTTTTTTTTTATTTAGTTACTTTATACACTTTATCACATTTCAAATTTCTTTACATATTCTTCTGTAGGTGGTGCCATATTCGAACTCGGTCAGATATAACTTCAAAATGATAATATGAAATTGCGGTCTTCCTTTTATTTGTCCTCAAGTCGAATAAGTATTTGCGAAGTGCAGGATATTTAAATAGAAACGCATTTAAAGAAAACAATCTCCTTCATTACTCCTGCATTACTTGTAAACTAGTTTCAAGTTAGCTTTTTTTAGCTAACTGCAAGTTATATATTTTATAGAAATCCAGCAAAAAAGCTAACTATAAGTGGGTTCTTTTTTATCAGTTGATAATTTTTTTCTGCAGGGTATCTATATCTACGTATGTATGTGGTAAAAGTTGGGAAAAGAAGAATGGATCAAGGAGTAGTGCCGCTACAACAACAATGGGGTATAAAGTAACCTGCTGCTTAAGAATAACTTTGTACACATTCATACATATTTAAAAGCGTATGGAAGAGAAGGAGCTCTAAATATAATCGACAGAAGAAACACAGGCAGCGCGCAAAGGCGGAGGCAATCAGGAGCACAGGAAATGCGATATAACAAACAAATAAAACTAAATGGAAAATGGTGTAAATATATGTATGTATGTGAAACAAAAGCAACCCAGCTGATAACACTGTAGGAACGGTAAAATTACACAAAAAAACGCCGAGACACTTAAACTTAATTTTGGGTCGCAGATTGCGGATCTGTATACCTTTTTTGTAGATCAAGTAATTGTCCCAAAATATTTTCATTTTAAGTTTACAGTGTGAATGAAAAAATAAATAAAAATAAAAACAATGAAAATATTACTCAGGGCGTAGGAGAATGTACGACTATAAAAATGTTCATACTACCATGATACAATAATTTTTAGAAGGTAGTTTCACTTCTTCTTCTTATCCGCCATGTTAGCTATCTGACAGAAAACGTGTTTCGTATTTTTTGTTGTACCAACTTTTTCAAAAAAAAATCCAGCTTTTGACGTTGGAAAAATAATTGATAATTTTCGAATATTTTTTAATATTTTTCTTCATAAAAAGTTAACCGCTGCTTTCGTGGGTATTGCAACACACGGAATAGGTGTAAGGATACAGCTATAAGAGCCACCGCATACCACGGAGTTTATCGGCCGCCTATTTAAATCGCTTGAAATATGTACATGAAGATGAATGGAGGTGTGCACACTACACCAGCTTAATCGCTCCGACCAATAAGTTGTGGTGCAATGGAAAGACTAGCGAGCCCATCTAAATCAGCGGCCGATAAAGTCCGTGGTGTGCGATGGATCTAATCCATTATAAACAAGAAATATTCCCGTTATATTTTCATTTTTATGGGGGAAACTTTCCATTATGGCCGTTCGTTGAAGGTGCTGTGGGCGAAGGGGGAGTGGGCGTGGCATCTCCAACCGACCTTTTTGGAGAGGGCATGAACCGCCATTGACAAAAATGCAACCCCCGACCACCTAGGCCCCCTATGGTTCCCTACGACCCCTTAGAAAAATGGCCAAAAATCGCAATTTTTACTTGCGTGCACAGTATTTTTGCGTAGAATTCCTTTATGCGTAGGCGGCCTTCGGCCGCGCTTAGGGATTATAACCCTGACTACGTAGAATTCTCCTTTCTGTGTGACCTAACTGGGGCTACCGCCCCAGTGATGTAACCTTGGGAAAGGATGAGGTAACTAGAATTCCCTTTCTGTGTTGTAAACCTGGGGCTGCCGCCCCAGTGATGTCGATTTTGGTTACTGGGTGTTTTATAAAAATGTCTTGTATATAAAAATGTGTATATAAAAATGTATTGTGCAAATGAATATTTAACATTTTTCAAGCGAATAAACGCAAATGAAAATTGTGATTTTTGGCAATTTTTCTAAGGGGTCCCTAGGGAACCATAGTAGGGGACCTAGGTGGTCGGGGGTTGCATTTTTGTCAATGGCGGTTCATTCCCTCTCCAAAAAGGTGGGTTAGAGGTGCCGCGCCCACTTACCATTCGCCCACCGCCCCTTTAACGAATGGCCATAAAGGAAAGCCATCCCTTTTTATGATTTTTATTCATGTGATTAGCAGTGGCAAAAATGTATGTATTAAATACGTATATTTATATTTAAAATTAAGTGATCAGTTATGAAGCATATAAATCTTTACATGTTCTGTTAAAAAATATCTAAAATAGCAAGCGAAAATCCCCAAGTTCTATATCGTAGCAGTGGCCACATTGCGTGTTTGTCACAGACACGGTTTATGTCAAAAATTTTGAAGTGAAACTACCTTCTAAAAATTATTGTATCATGCTGCATACTACATGGCATATGAGTAACATTCTTTACTGCTCACATTTCATTAAAAAAAATTATTACGCATTTCCATTTCATCATTCACAATTTTTTTAATTGTTCATCGATTTTTTCCGTTTGTTAAAACCAGGCTGTATACAAATAAAAATAATTTACAATAAATATGTTATTTTTGTATTTTTTTCCAGTTAAATGTGATTTTTTTATACCCGGGTATTATAATTTTGTTCACATAACGGTTGTTTGTAACAGGCAAAACGTATCGAGATAGATATAGACAAATGTATACATAAATGATCAGAATGAAAAGAGAAATCGATTAAGCCATGCCTGTCTGTCCGTCCGTATGTGTACACGATAACTCAAGCAAAAATTGAGATATCTCAACGAAAGTTGGTATGTGGGTTGCTATTTACCCAAGGTAGGTTTGTATAGAAAATGGGCGAAATCGGACTGTAACCGCGCCCACTTCTCATATAATAGTATCTTCGAAAAATGCCAAAACTACAATATTTCAGTAAATATTCAATCTAAATGGTTGAAAATCAGTATGTGGAATAGAATTATGGTTAAAATGAATATTATTACAAAATTTTTGGAAAATGGGCGTAACCCCGCCCACTTATTATGAAATACTGTATCTCAGTAGCCGCTTTACTAATCCTTACCAAACTTGGGCCGAGCCTTAGTTAGGGTCCAACTAAGAAATCTGTTGAAAAGCTTTGAAATCGGCAATAACTACGCCCACCTCCCATACAACTTTAATTTACAGAAACACGAAAACTGCGATAAATCAGTAGTTATTGAAGCTAATTCACTCAAAATCGACAATTGTAATAATCACTTAGAACAAAATATAATTATTATAAACTTTTAGATAATGGGCGTGGCTCCGCCGACTTATGACCACAAATGTGTATCTCGGTAACCGATTCATCAAATTCAACCAAAATTGGTAATCTTGGTACGGAAAAGCAATTTGTTAAAAATTATTCCAATCGGACTAAAATTACACTCCCTTCCCGTATAACGGTCAATTTCAAAAATAAAAATAAAATCCGATATTAAACAGTTTCTTAATAACAAATAAACAAAGGTTAAAGACTTTTATGAATTGGGCGGAGCACCGCCCACTTTATGACTGCAAAGGTCGATCTCGGTAACCACTTTGTCGATTTCTACAAAACTTGATTCGGTATATTATAGAGTACGTTTAAAATCGGGGGAAAACAACCCTGCTTATTAGAGCTGTCAAACTATCGATAGTCAAGTCCATCGATGTTTTACGATAGTCTTAAGGGTGACTATCGATACTATCGATAGTATCGACCCATTTCAAATGTTTTTCTAAATCCATTTATTTTTCGTTATCTTGCTTTTATAAATTTGTTTATTTTAGCGGTTCACGGTTGCATTTAAATATCGAGAAATATTGCTAGAAATTCATTCGTGTAAACAGTCAAAAAGCGATTTCAGAAATTCTCGCTACAATTCGCCTTTCAGGGAAAAAAAAATCTTTCGAAAGACACTTTACATGCAAGGTGCCACTGCTCATGCAACAGCTTTCTGCAATTTCTCAATTTGACAGTCTTTTGAAATATACTGCATTGCTCGGTCTAAGACGGCAATATAACCTCTGCTATTTCCACGCTTAAAATAAAAAATAGCGCTTTTAGAAATAATGCCATGAACCACTTAACAGATCACCCAGCACGGCAACCGCGTATTTGTAATTGCATTTGAGAAAGAAAATAATAGTTGGTAACGTCATTTTTTATTAGGTTGTTTCATTCGCACAGATTGTTTCATTCCGTTTCATTCACATGGCGGCGAAAAAATTACGCACTGCACAAAAAAAAATAAAAATATTTTTTCTCGCACACCGTCCTGGGTGATCTTTATTCGTTCGTTCATGAAATAATGCTGCCAATTTTTGTTCTCTTTGAGCCATGAAAGAGAATACGCTATCAATGAAACGATAGTGGCGATAGTATTAAAACTATCGATAGTTATTTCAAGTGATCAGACTATCGATACTATCGATAGTATCGGCGATAGTTTGACAGCTCTACTGCTTATCATGCAAAAGTGGTTGAGAGAGAGAGTTGAAACGACGATATTTGATAACTGCGCCGGATATATAAAATTCGGTTGCGTCCGAACTTATACTTCTTTACTTGTTTTCACATAAACTAAAATAATTTCGGGTAATGGCCTGAAACAGCGGTTTTTATCTTATTCAAAACTTTCGATTTTCCCTACTTCTTTTAGAGAGCTAAACAAGAAGATCTTCTAACAGCCTTTATTAAACAGCCTTATTAAAGAGAAGAAGAGTTAAGAATGACATAAAAAACCAAACGACTCGAAAGATCTAAATGAACGGTTTCTAGAAGGTCATTTTTTTTGCGGACTGGGTAGAGAAGTAATCAAGGCGCATACATGTACGCACATAGATGCATACACGTATAATGCTTGTATGTATATTAGAGCGTACCAGAAAAAAAGTTCACCGCATACCTTCGAATTTAAATTACAAGCCAATTTAAAAATTTTCATTTCTTTTGGTCGAACGAATACGGCTTCGGCTTTTTTGCATTTTTCGTAATATCTTCGACATGCGATCATAAAGTATGATAAATCGATGCTCTTGTCCCGAGGAAACAATTTTTTTGTGCCAAAATTAATTGCCCACAAGTACTCCCTTCTAATACTTGCCCATCAAATCTCAATTCCTATCACCCTAACATACCACCCTAATGCCAGTAAATTAAGATTAACTAAAAATTATTAAACTTTTGCTAAGAAACTATTTCGATTATTCCAGTAGAACTATTTAAAAAATAAGAATTTATGGCCGAAAACTGTAAAAAGGCGAACCCTAGGCTCTGCCCAAAAAAGAAAATTCGAAATTACCTTGCAAGATTGCTGTAGACTCGGAATCTACGACGAACTTTTTTGTTTTCTTTTAAGGTGGTGTGGTCTAATGTATACATACACATATGTAGTAAAATGTGAATGCGTGGATTGCGAAATGAATATGCTTGGAAAAGTATTGCACATTTTTGCAAGGATATGCATTTCATATTAAAATAAAGTTAACATTAAGGCTCCGTATACGTACAAATAGTGTGCTTTATTTTTAAATTTTATTTTATATAGTTTCGCAATTTGGTTTTTCATTTCGTTAGCAAATATTTATTTGTTTATTTGTAAACACATATGGCCTAAGACGCAGAATATTAGAATTCATTTTGGCACACATTGCTTTATAAATACCTCTGAAACTCCATTGAAAAAAAATATCCCATAGTTTTTCTTTCTGTGTATAAAAGTATGAGTATGTGGCAATAGCTCACACATACGTAAAGTATGCATATTTTAACACCTGTATTTAAGGAGTTATTAATGTTTTAACAGAAGACTGTTACATTACATCATTGGATCATATTCGATCTTTGAAATCGAATCAAAAATAGTCATTCAAGCACTCATAAATCTACAAGATCGTATTTCCTGATCTAAATCGACAGGTTGCGACCTCTAAATGTCCTTTAAAAAATTTATAATAATAGGCAATAATATTTCTTATAAAACGAATAAAATTAGGGGCTTTGATGCGCACCGTAGTGCGGTACTCACTTTTTATTATATGACCAGCTTTAAATTGACACAAATACTTTGTATGTATTTTGGTAAGATATTTGAGATGCAACAAATTTACAAATTCCTTTAAACGATGGCCAAAAATACATTAATAATCCATACATTTATTACATCATTGCAACATTTATTATGCCTATTAACTTCTTTTGCGCAAATGCCAAAAATATGTTATGCGGTCAAAGCATATAAAATAACACTTAAACCAAATAAATGCAACGTAACTACTAAAACTTTTTAATTAAAATGAGTCGTATTTATTTATATAATAGGCAAAAATTGCAACACATGTACTTTTCAGCGTTGTAGTTGGCAATCACTCCCTCACATGCAGACATTTACACCCGCCGCGGCGATTCCCATCACATATTGAATAGCGTGTAATTTTGTTTACACACGCGCGCCGAATTACATTACATTTAATATTTAATTACAACGAAATTCAACAGCCACAATTTTGGTGCAACACAGCGCAACGCAATGCAACTCATGCGTGCCACAAACATATTACATACCTGTAAGTACTTGCGCAGAAATCCAAAACAAGTGGGACGTTGGTGGGTAAGTGGCATGTTGTTGCCGATTTTGCCAAATATTAGTTAGTGCTCTTACGCTACTGTTGGGGTGTTTGTGTGTGCCACTAACACGTCAGCAGGATTTGTTTTATAAGCAACGCAACATTTTAGCTGCACGACGCAAGCGTGCGGAAAAATTTCTGAAAAGTGATTATGCATTGCAAAAATGCTGAAATGGTAATGAAATTTCTTATGTAAAATGTAGGGAAATTTGGAAAAGAGCGTTAACATTTTTTTCGCATTACTTAGAATGCCAATGGAATTTAAAAAGCATTTATTTGCGAATATGTAGTTGTAAAAAATGATGTTGCATATAAGAGTATAATCTGGCTCAGTTGGTCATTATCAATATTTGTAGCGATGAAATTGAAAAAACACGGATAAAAAAGTATTTAGACCTTGTTGGATTGCACGTTCTTTGGCATGATTGAAGGCATTTTTGATATTGCAGAACGACATATGTAACTTATAGTAAAACAAAATTCTAAAAATTTTTCGGTAAATACTGCTTTCGCGTTGCTTTTCTTTGCCATTATCGCAAGTAGCGCAACATTAATCACATTGCAAACGCATACTTTTTAATTTTTCATGTGAATTACAAACCAAAAAAAAAAAAAACATTTTACTGTCGCGAATATTATTCGATTGTTCTTGAGCTTATCTCAGCACTGTCATAATTATTATATACTGGAAAGCTTGCAGTGAGGAAATGGATCATACTTTGTTCGAACTCACATTCGGTAAGTACAATTTTTCACCTGCTAATTTGCATTCGGAAATTTGTAACATAGTGTAAATTAGAAAAAAATATATGTCTAAGAGTATGAATATTCTTCGTACATTTTTCTATTACCATTGAATTTCGAGAATTAATAAAAGTAAATAGCAATTTAAAAACATGTACTTTGATAAAATGTTGAGAAATCGCTAATTCTCATTTAACAGATCCTTTACAAATACCCGGAAATTATTCGCTTCAAGCAATCGATGTTTTCATCCCTGAACAAGCCGGCTATTGTCTATTGGATTTATTTGTTAACCGGAGTAACTCTGAAAATGTCATTGGAAACCGCAATGGCAGTGTATTTCCTTCGAGTTCAAAAGATTTTCCATGTTTTTCTTTCGCTGAAAATTCTATGCCTAATCTGGAATCATTGAATGTTTCAAGTAATCTACATCTGAGTCAAGAAATTCCAAATTCTACACCTACGACATGCCAATATATAAGATATTCTTAGAAAATACTTGTGTATACGTCAAAATTGTTATCTTAGTTACTTTGATTGTTTATAAAAATTAAAATGGCATTATTAAAATAAAAAAAAATAAAAATAAATAAGTTACATGAAAAAATTGCATTATAAAATTTATTTAAAGGTGAATGACACAAAAGCACACGGTTCCGGAGATTTGTCCGTATACACAATCAGAAGAAGCTGTAATTATAAAATCATTAAGCACCCAGAAAATAAATATAAATTCCACTTTAAACAACATGCGGGAAAAAGGAAGCGAAAGAAGAAGAGAAACTACAAGAACTTTCAATAACTCACACGCTAATTAATTCATTACAAGAAAGCCAATTCATCAAAGCGATAAATGAATGTACAGAGCAGCGAATATGGTGAACAGCATGCTGCCACATGCTCCACAGTTATGGCGCGCAGCATGCAACACGCGCCGCATGAATTCAAAAGTTCCTATGCATTGATGCAGTGCAATGATGGTGATGATGAAATCAATAAACGGAGGAGAAACACGCCCCGAAGAACAAAACCAAAAAAAAAATGCATCAAAGGACTAAAGGAATGGAGACGTATGTATGTGGGCACCCTCCGCCTTTATGTATGGGCAGAGAGAAACGGCAGGGGCCAACTTAATGAAAATCTAATTGCCAAAAGCGAACAGCAACTGGAGGAAGCGTGAGGTAGAAGGCGTAGAATAGCAAGAGAAGAGAAGCAAACGCGCTGGGGCTTGGAGCAGCTGTGGGTAACTACGACACACAAGGTGCATATGTATGTATGTGGAGGGCTTAAAGGAGGTGAGCGTACGTTGGCTAAAGTATGTACAAGGCAAAGGATTTACTGTTGGTGGAAGTAAGCACCTCATTGCACAGCCACGTGGTGTGTTATTAAATCAACACAATTGCAGCGGCTGGGTCGGAAACACTGAAAACAAAAGAAAATATGCAGAATGTAGTACACATGTATGTGGATCCAAGAGGAGGAAGAATTTAAGGTGAAAGAAAGTGCAAAAATTGCAAAGGCAGCTTGCTTGTTAAATGAATCGTACCACAGTCGGTTAATATAATTGCTAAATGCTAAATAATTGGCTTAAAGTTTATGTTCAAGGTTCATATTTGGTTTCGTAATGTAGAAGAGCTATGAGTGATTCTTAGATGGAGATATTCATTCCGTCGCCACCGCTTGAGTATACGGTTTATCATACTCGTTGTACCTTCTTGGCCGCATTTCTAATTGTCTTTTCAGATAGCCAGGCAGCATCATAATGATAAAATCCAAACTTCTTAATTATTGCTTTGGCACGCTTCATATCTTAGCAGCTAAAAATACAGTTTACTTTTGGGAAGGTATTTTATATATTTTTCTCTTTTTTCGAAATTGGGTGTTTTTTGTTTTAATTTATATATTATCTATATTATTTTAAAAATTCAAGAAATTTTTCGATTTTTAATTAACTTTTTAATTTAATTTTCTTTTAATTTTTTAATTTTATTGTTTTAAAAAGAACATGTTTTTTAATTTAGTTTAATTTTTATAAACTTTTCTATAAATTTTTTCTTTTAGAAATCATTTTTTTTTTTTTGTAATAAAAACATTATTATTTTTTATTTCATTTAATATAAAAAAAATTATTTCGAAAGACAGAAAAGAGTCCAATATAGTTTCCAGAATTGACAATTGTCTTACCATATACTTTTATCTTTCGAAAAACTGTGTAAATTTTAAGATACATAGTTGCCGGAATTGCTCGTTTGGTTCGCCATTACCGAGGCCAAAGTTACTTGCAGTATACCCAGCCGTGGAAGTCTTAGAAAGTCGAGACTTTTCGGCTACGTCCGGTACGTAACTGGTGACTCCTATGCTCCGAATAGGTGTTAATCGAGGAGTCAAAATGCCGATTCTGCCATTATTTTTGACCGTTTTCCCGCGGGCAGAGAGAGATTAATTCCTCTATGTGTTAAGCTTCCACGACTATATACTAAATACAAGTTCCGGCGACTGCACAGATGAAGTACAATTCATAACTGGCTGGTCAGTAGCCTTGTATGTTGCCAACGGTGCTTCTTGCTCTTGATCCAGCGGTGCCCGTGGGATTTATTTCGTTTATGTACTTTTCTGGGGTTTGCGCATGTGAACACAGAGAAGACGATTAAGCTGTTACACCTCCTATGGCCATTCCTATTCCGTAGGGCGTAGGAAAGTGCTGACATTCCACAATACTTCTCAGTTGAAGATTAGATTACATTAGGAGTATTCACGATCCGGTGCATACTGTCCAGCATGGTACATAGATAGCCTCAGGATTTACGGAAGGGGTTCTAGTTCATCATTGGAAGTATTTTAAATATAAATTATGCGTATGGGTCTGCACTGCTATAGCCCAGCAAACAATTAGGTTTGATATACATTTGAGAATGATTTGAAATCAAAGCCTTTATCAAATGTCAAACGTTGAAAATGATTTGATATTGATTTGAAAATTACAGCTTTCTCAATAAAAAGGGGAGTTTGATCTCCATTTGAGAATATGGTTAATTCTCAAATCAATTTCAAAAGTTATTTATCAAATATACTTCAAATGTAAAAATAAAATTTATAATAGGAAATGTATATTTCATATTTATTTTTTCTTCGCGATGTACATATGTATGTACATAACAAAAGAAGCAATTAAGATATAATAATAATAGATTGGCGCTTACACATAAATATGTTAGTGTTTGTTTATTATAAATGCGTCTTGAAGGGCTGCAGCTTTTTCGATCCGCGCAAACATCAAATCCACTGTTTGTGGGATTTCTCTTTGAAATTTTTTCTATTCATTGTTTTTTTTTCAATTGATCTTAATTTTATTCTTACAACTTTTGATTTAACTGCGCATTTTTATAACGTTTGATACTTGACATCTTTCTTCAAATCAACCTCAAATGAATTTCAAATGTAAAATTTAAACCTCGTTTTCAATTTGAGAATCATTTGAGAAAAACTTTTGATATCAAATTGAGAAACACATTTTTCTCAAACGTTTGAAACTGTGTTTGCTGGGAGGGTAATAGAGTTTTTTAAGATTTTTTTTTTTGTATGTCTTTGGGTTGGTCCAATATCTTCATTTTCTGGAAACCATTTAATCCAATGACAAAATTTGGTGCCATCAGAAAGTGTTGTCAATTTCCAAAACTCGTTGTATACCACTGGCGCTGTTGCTGGTATGTCTCTTTTATTTATTCCATTTCTTTGTGGCAAGCAAGGAGTGTGAGGCAATTCTCGCAGCGACGAACAAAAAAGCAGTGTACAAAAAAGGTGCGTGATTTCATAACAAATTACTGGCGGAAATGCATCAGCTGGAAGGACTGTGTACATCGTGGCGGTCGTTAGAGAAGAAATCGAATGGAATGCATAATGCAATTATTCATTTGGCTGGTATCCTTCTTCCACAATTTCTGCAATCTTTTCCCCTCCGTTCTATCTTTTGTTTACAGCTAAACCTTCATATGTTTTCCTCCTTTCCTTTCAACGAGTATACATCTTACCATTCATATTTGCGCTGTCAGTATAGTTTGCGCAATGCTTACTCCTTTTTTTCCTACTTTATCCGCGTACACAACTAAAGCGATGTCGACGCCTTCCCACTATGTCATCTTGAACCATCACCCACTCCTGCGCATCAATGAGCTTGTTGAAGTTGCCGAAGTGAGTGTAATGAGTTACATGGTGACATGGCAGCTTGTTGTTGACAGCTTCAATTGAAGTTCTTCTAAAAGCCTGATTATGGCAACTTAACTTAACTTAACGGAACGTCGAACTTAGAGAATCAAAATGAAACAGATTTCGACGTGGCATTAAGTTAAGTTAAGTTTCGGCTGTTCACTTATAAGCAACACCCATTTAACAGAATTTTTAAGAGAGAGCAGTAAGTTACGTTAAGTTGCCATAATCAGACCATAAATGATGATTGTTGCTGATGTTGTTGCAAGTGTGCAAGTGCCACTCGAGTGTTTGTATCGCGCATGAATATAATGAGTGAGTGCAACAACTAAGGATGCGCAGCAAAACACTTGAGTGCAGCAAAAAAATATATATTCACAACCAAACTCACGTATACTCGTGGTTTTCACAAATACTGTATTCGACACTTGTTAGGGTCGCTCACGGTTACTTGACGCTGTTGCATCGTGGCCCTACTCCTCCCTTTGCTTGTAATACAACTATATACTCTATTCACTCAGCGTACCTCTTAACAACACAGTTTCTCACCTATGTATCTCTCACGTCCTCTCATTCACATCCACTCACTTGAACAGCTCAAGGAGCACACGAGTGCACATATGAACACTTGAAGATGCGTGCAAAAACATCAAGGTAGCCAACTGCAACGAACACACACTGACGTACACTCGGCATGCAACGAAAATTACTTACTAGCAAACACTTCGCACTTATTAATATATTTACATAGTCGTCAGCGGCGCATCAGGCGACGCGAATTATTCTTTGAGTGTACGCGTGCCAAAGTGTCAATCGTTCGTACATTTTGGATGCAGAATGCATACATATTTACATATAGATGAGTAAGGGATGCTAGGAAAATTCACTGTTTATCAAAACCACAGCATCGTCGGAAATAGCAGTCTTAGAATACCTATGTGGAGTATTGATTTGGATTCTATATTTAAATTTATACGAACTCAGAGGTACGAATAAAATGTGCCTGCTAAGGCTGAAAAACTGCGGCAGTTAATGTACTCTTCACACTTTCGTTCTGGGTAAAAATTTCTTCTTAGCGAATCAGCTGATTCGGATCTAGTTTCACAACTAGCTCGTTGAGGAGGTATATATACGCGATTGCAGAGCTCTACAAGAGGGACCTTGGTAGCCACTTGTCCATTCACGAGTGGCGCACCACCCAGAACATATTTTAATGTGACACCAGCCAAGGCAGGAATTCCACTTAACTCATGCCACATGGCTACATATTCTGGAATGACACACGGAGCAGACTGTATGAATGATCAAGAGCTTCTGGTTTTGCCTCAGTCGTGATTTGGAGTGATCTCGAAGTTTGGATATGGAAGTGGATAAGTTGGAGATATGTTGCTCCGGTGAGCTCCGATGAGCCGTGGAAGCTGCTTGGATTGTCATGAGGCCAGTGGTTGGCGTTTGGCTTGAGTAACATGGGACCACACATAATTTTATCGACTCATTGTGTGACCTAAGACCTGAGCAGATCTCTAGGTAACTCCATCCGTTGCAGATGTTGCACTTAACCGAAGTGAAGTTATACTATGAATGAAGAACGATTCAAATATTTTACCAAAACAACAGCCCTTGCTTGGGTAAAACCCGAGTGTTTCCGGTACATAGAACTATCTGCGGTGCGAATTCGCCGTATCTATGTATATCGCCGCTATATCCAGCAAGTACTCAAAGGTTCCAGCACCAATGAACCTCAACCTCAGTATATTGCTCCAAAGTGCGGTACATTCTTCCTAATTTTTTCAGCTCCAGCAGAATCCTTTACAACTATACTGCAAGCCTCTCCTCATTCCTCACTAAAATCATGTGATTTGTTAGCAGAGTTTTACCCATGGAATTTCTCCTCTGTTTAGCAGAAGGACGCATTGCATATTTAACTTGCCGGTGGCGACCGGTGCACCAAACATGTACACTGCTCTACCTGTGACAGAACTTAAAGCTTTTAGAGCTTCCTGATTGTCAGATAAAATAAATTTAATTTTTTCCCCGATTTCCCCTCTCCTGTTCGTAAGTAATCGTCAGCTTCCTGTATAGCCGCAAGTCTGGCTTGGTCTGATCGGCGGCACAACTTTTGTACTCCTAGGTTAGGTTAGGTTAGGTTATGAGGGCAGGTGTGGAATGTTCCATAAGCAGCATTCCAAAACATCAAAATACAAAGCATCAGTCTCTTTTATTTCTAAACCTCAGTATATTGTAATGCCAACTGTGCGCAACCACGTTTAGATGCTATCTTTTTAGTAGGTTGCGCAAGTTTGGATTTTTCTACTAGTGGGGTTTAGAAATAAAACAACTGATGCTTTGTATTTTCACTAAGAAAGCTTTTTTCAGATTATTTTCATTGCTTCTTTATTAGATTTAACCTTCGCTTGATTGGCATGTGTGCGTACTACTTTGCACACCACCGTGGAGTCTCTCTAGGATATTTTCTTGTCTGGTTGGGCTAATTATCCCAATCATCCAGATTTGAATCCAAATCTACTAAGACAGGGGTCTATCTATTTCTATAGTCTCCTCCTTGTCTCTTAACGAGTAATAGATGGGTCTGCGAGGTTTTATATTCATTGATTTTCTCGTTACGCTTTTTCTTTTTATGGCCGTAATGGCATGAAAATTCTCCAAAGAGTTTTGTGACATCCGCTGGATTCACAATCCACGGCCGGATATAAAAGTTGCTCGTTTCGGTTACGCAGACCCAACTAGCATGGAAACGAGTGCTTTTCAGCTTTGTTAGGTTTTAGGGACGCTCCCTAAACAAAGCCTGTAATATGCGCCTTCGAGCAACGTCAAAATATTGAAACTTCATTTGGACTGCAGCTGTCTTTTCGGCAACAGTAACAGCAGGCCCCAGCTCAGCTCTCTGTTCGTCAGGCAATTGATTGGTCCACCACTTTAGTTCTTCATTTTAATGAAGAGGCTGGTTATGCTGTGAGGCGCTTGGTATCTCATTAAACAAGTGCTGGCAAATTGCTGCCTGTTTTATGGCGCGGCTTTTTTTTTAACCGGTTTGGGACTAGCTAAGGCAGCGTCTTGCTTTTTAGTGATACACTTGCGTTATACTGGTATATAACCGTGATAAAAACTCTTTGATTTACCTCTTTTTTCTGACCATCGTATATGAAGAATAACAAACTTATTTTTTCGTCACACCCTAATGTATCTGCTATATGTATATACATATGTATATGTTTCCTTAGTATGCTTGGAGCATAATTACCGTAATTATTGTAATCGGGTGTGGATAGAAATAACGCTAACATCCCACATTTAGTGCATCCATTAAGTTCCCCCCAAAAATATCAACATTCAGGGGCACGCCTTTATTTTATACGAGATACCAAAAAAAACTTTTACGTACGTTTAAAAATCAAAAAAAAAAAATAGGAGTGCTGAAAGGGTTTGAAAAAATTTACATTTTTTTAATCGCAAAATTCAATAAAACTTTTATTTTGACCAGCTTTAATTTAGCGAGCTTATGAATTTTTATAAACAAGTTTGAATATGCTGAGGTAAAGCTGATCAAAGTCAAAATTTTGTAAAAGTTTTGCGATTTTAAAAAAGTTAAATTGTTACAAGCCCTGGTAGCCACTCCTAATAATTTGTGTAAAATTTTAAAATTTTCCTGGATGGCTTTTGTTTGTAAATACGTAAAACAAAATAAAGGCATGTCCCATACACAATTTAGGTGTTGATATTTTAAGGACTACCCTAACAAACATACAAATACATTCACCTCAAGCCTTGGTGTACCAAAGATATCCGTATCACTAGCGCATTATACAACAACAAAAACCCTGTCAGGTTGTACAGAAAAACTTCATTTACATGAACAGCAGTTCTGTTTCCCCTTATCATAAGGACGACGATTGAAATTAAGTGCATTGGAAGGTCAAAGTTCAAAGTATCGTTACATTAAAGCGAATGACAGGCAAATCGATTTTATTGCTGTCTCCCACTTCCCATCTTCAGATTGCTATGGCATATTTGCAAAGCGGAACATTTTACACTAATTTGCGACAATTAAGCGCGATTACATTTGCGGTGAATGTTCAATAAATTCTAATTTGCCAACAGTTTGACAGAGAAACAGTGGCTTTAACGTCATTTGGCGGAACTTTAGTTGCATACAAGATTTAAAATTATTTTGCTTCAATTGCGGAATAAGTATGTATCTGTACTACGAGTATAATAATAGATACTATTTCTACGTGGTCACTTTTGAGTTGGTTAATTAAGCTTCCAGGTCATCTCAAGGTTTAATTTAGGACCTGGCTTAATATATAAAATATTTTTTGTTAAGAGTTACCACCTGTCACAAAGCAAAATTCTATTTTAAATTAAGGGTTCGAAAAAAATGCACACTAGAGTGGTTCAAAAAAAATTTTTTTTGGAAATTCATAAACGCTACATCAGAATATTGTTATTTGTGATAAAAAAAGAGATACGTATATTTTTTATTTTGAAAAAAAGTTTTCTTAGAAGTCGCGCTGGTCGGTTTTTTATTAAAACGTTGATGTTCTGAATTTTTTTATTTTCTTGACATGTAAAAATGCAGCTAAAAATATGGTTTTTACATATAATTACTCTGGTATTATTGGGAAACTTTCCCTTAATCACATACCTGTCTTGGACAATTAAAATGGGTCTAGTTTCCGAAAATATGCTCTCGAAAAACTCTAGTAAAATGAAAACGTTGATACTGAACGATTTACGCATTGTCATGGGTTCTGGGGTTGCTAATTAGGAATCTGAAGTCAGTTTTTCGAAATTCAAAATTGCGAATCCAAAATGGCGGTCCATTTTTTTAAAAAATGATTGGATTTGTTCGAAACCCGGACAAGGATTGGATTTGTTCGATGCCGGCGACTTTTTTTAGTCCAGTTAAAATTTGCCGAATATTTTTGAAGGCTTAAATAAAAAACTTCTCCTAATAATAAACAAAACCGCTTATCCTAATTTAACAAATTTGGGATCAAATGAAAGAGGACTAAATAGTTTTTAATTGCCATAGAATAAAGCATGGGTCGAATAAGAATTTCTTTTGTATTAAATAAAAATAAAAGATATGAATAACGAGGTGGTAGATATTACTGTTTCAAAGCTATCTCAGTTCTCTTTCATTTGATGCCAAATTTGTTTAATTTGGATAAGCTGTTTGTTTACTATAATGAAAGGACTAAAAGTCCGATATTTTTAGTTAATGTTGGACTGTTTTACAAAAAGTGCGAAAATTAGGAGGTCCTGGGATCAAAGTAACATTCATAACTGCCTTTTACGACCATATTTTGCGCCGGACTTTTATAAAACCAAAACAAAAACTGTTATTTTCGGTTCCTGATTTGTTAGGCTGTAACTTGTAATATCTACGATTTCTGCTCGTTATATGTACATCATTTTAAAGGTCTATAATTCTGCTCTACAAAGCATAGTTTATTTTTAAAGTCGGATGGAAAGTGGTCGGGCTATTTAAACATAGATAATGGAATCGAATAACGATGTAACGTTTTTTCAATAAATAAATGGAGGATTCAGGGAATATAACAAACCTTTTTCATGTTGCACTCGATCCGTGTTGTTTTTTTTTTTGTTTTGTAGCACTGTGTAATTAAATACGCCCGCCATCTCGAGCTACACACCATTTGCCGCCTTAACTTTGTCACTATCGCAATTAAATTGTGCTACTCCTTTTTTTGTTGCTGTTAACTCGAGTAAATTTATTTATGTGCAAGTGACACTACAACGTATTTAATTTCATGGCTGTCACTTTAACACAGCGATAATTTTAATTGTGACAGAGAGCAGGAATAGAAGCTAAGGCAACGCAGGCAATGAGCAGAACCAGACCTAAAACAAAAATGAGCACAAGTGATTTAAGCAAAAAAAGAAGCGAAAAGGCTTAAGAGAGATAGTCCATAGAAAAGCAGGCGAAGAAAGCTGAATGTGCAATTGGCTGCAGACAGCAAACGGTACCTAGAGGATAAGACAACGCAACAAGCAAAGGCAGACAAGTACATGGCAAGTAAAATTTTATGTGTCTGTTCATACAGCTATTATTTGCTGTAGATGTCTTAAAATATATGTAATTAGTTTGGTATGTATACTATACATATGTGTGAATGTATGCGCAAAATATTTGGCAAAAAAATGTATTTAATTAGCCCAAAAGGGTGGCTAATAAAAATTTCTGAATTTCTGGAGAACCCGTACATAAAAATTTACTTACAAGCATTTTTAGTTGTTGTTATTCAAGTATATAATTAAATTTTTTACTTTATTTTATTGCAATATGTGCGCTCGCACTCACCTACACTTTTTACCACCAAAGCCTCGGCGAAATGTGTGTGCGCATGAATATAAATATAGGAGCATACTTTTATGGGCTTAATCCCAAGCAAAAGCTGAGCGGCGTACTACAAGGTTTCGGTAATAAATTGTAGTAAAAAGTGGGTGAACAGGGTTATCTATACGTATGTATGTATGCATGTAAATATGTAAGTGTGTTTAAGTAACGTTGAAACATAAATCGCGCCATGCTTCGCTGACATTTTTATGGCGTAGACAGCCTTGCAAACTCCAATTTTCTGCACCATTCTATTTAAATGGAATGTAGCAATGACCTGTTGTTGGGAAATGGCGGCTTGAAGGACAATTAACTTAGTTAGCTAGCATTTGTAGTTTGTAGCGGCAGCCGTAACTGCCGTGTCTTCAATTTAACAGCACTTTTTAGTACCTATAGGAGCAAAAGAATTCAATGCGATCGCACAAATGTATAGGCAGATTGGGGTTCTTATTATTTTAGGACTTGTTGGAAATTTCTATACAGTATTTGATAACACGTAATGAGAGTGACTAACACGAGTATATACTTCGTTACGTATATGTAAATGTGAGAGTTTCTCAGTGAGTGAATATTTGAGTATGTTTGTTGCTCATTAAGTTTAAAGCGGCTGAGCGTATTGCAATGAAATTTGGTACTCTGATAGGTTATAACCCGGATCAACATGCAGCGTATTCTTTGAAGAGGGCTTGAAGTCTTTTCAACAGTTGAAATCAAGTAATTAACATAAATACGGCATTAATATAGAAGTCAAACGAAAGCAGTCCAATGACAATTTAGGTTTTTTTTTTGTGCTGAAAAATTTTGCCTTCTCATTGCCCGTTTCGCTCAAACAGCAAGATTAGATTTTGAGGAAGGTTTCCATCTATTCACAAATTTAAAATCTATTTAATAAACAAATTAAATTAAATATTTATATATGGCTGATAAACGAGAGGGGTTTCAGATAGCTTAATTTCAAAAATAATTTTGAAGAGGGTCGCCACCTGATTCCTGAGAAATTCCAAACCAATTTAATTAAAAAGTTGAATGGAATATATTTACATAAATGTGTATTAAACGAGAGAGGTTTAAGAAAGCTTTATTTATGTTTCAAGAGGGTTGCCAAATGATTACAAATTAATTAATAAGTTAAATGAAATATTTGTATATGGGTACCAAACGAGAGGTTTAAGAAAGCAGTATTTCGAAAATAAGTTTTGAAGAGGGCTGCCACCTTTAGAAATTCAAAATTAATTTAATTAAAAAGTTAAGCAAAATATTTTAATACAGGTATCAAATGAGGGAGGTTCAAGATAGGTTAATTTCAACATTTTGAAGGGGTTGCCAGATGTTTAGAAATTCAAAGCCGATATAATTAACCCATTTATGGAAGTGTTTAATGTGGACG
Organism: Rhagoletis zephyria; assembly: GCF_001687245.7. Taxonomy (NCBI): domain Eukaryota; kingdom Metazoa; phylum Arthropoda; class Insecta; order Diptera; family Tephritidae; genus Rhagoletis; species Rhagoletis zephyria. The sequence continues at coordinate 455,900 of NW_016157141.1, read as the reverse complement.
TTATAATAGCAAAATTTAAAAATCTTTGTTTGGATAGCATTTTTATGGTTGCCACCTATTTAGAAATTCAATATTAATTTAATTAGCAAGATAAATTATATATTTTAGAATAGGTTTCCAGCGAAAGAGTTTTAAAAAAGCTAAGTTCCGAAAATACTTTTTAAGAGGGTTTCCACCCGTTTAGAAATTCAAAATCAATTTAATTGACAAATAAAAAGGACGTATTTTAATATGGATATCAAATTAGAGAGGGTTAGAAAAGCTGTATATCGAAAATATTTTTAAAGGGTGTTACCAACTCTTTACAAATTTTAAACCAATTTAATTAGCACGTTAAAAGAAGTGTTTAATACGGATATTAGACGAGAAAAGTTTATGAAAGCTTTGTTTCGATTAAATTCTTTAAGAGTGTTGCTAATTTAAACCGTTTAATAATCTTACATAGATGTCAGTTGAAAAACGTAAAAACGTGGAAAAAAAAGTTCATACTTCCAAACGAAATGCTTATTATTAGACATTTGGCTTTCTGTAAACTTTTACGTTAATCGTATAAAAATTTTACCTAGAATTCCTCTAATAAAATTTAACGAGGAATAAATTCCTGGAATATTTTAAACATCTAGCGGCACATCTTTGTAAGTTCTAAACATTAGAGGAGGGACTTTTATGTAAAGCAAATGATGAGTTAAATTGTTCTACAAAAATATTCCTCTGAAAATTTTACCATCTACACAGCTGATTAAGCTAAGTGACATTTTGACGGCTGGCTATTTTTCTTTTGTTTGTTTAATGTCGAAAATTTTTTGGTATTTCTTTATAAAATCGTTAAAGGGTCAGGGTATTCATATTTTTGACTCTTACTGTATTTTCTGGAGTACACTAAATATCCTGATAACAATTTGTAACCTTTGGAGGCAAGGCAGGCCATGGCGTATACGTAACATATACTAAGTAATACCCAATAGTAGAAATAAACACCTTAAAACAATTTAAGCGTTTTTGATTAGGTATTCAACCACCCCCTTGCCAAACTTTAGTATCAACGCATCGTAGTAAAGGTTAGGATATCTTGGCCGATCGATAAGACCTCACATTGACCAATTACTGACCGCTAACGCTGCGTAATAAATGGTACATAATGTTTCAGATCTTTATCGTAATGCAGTTTTTTGGGAGCTACTTCTTTGGGCTACAATTCGTAAAGGGGAAAGATATATGAAGCGACAACGTAGTTTAGTCCTAATCAACCAAAAGCTGAATTGCATAGTAAGTGTTCTAGTGTAATTATGACATTACCCTCTTAACATGCCGATCATTTTTCACTTTTCACTAGCCTTGACACATGTAAGCTGCATGAGATGGTAATGGCAATACCCTTACAGCGTTGGAATGTATTTGTTGGTTTTAGTGCTGTTGTGAGCAAACCCTGTTCCGTTTTTTATAAAGTTTAGAAAAGGATGGAACTGTACCATGTCCCCTAAAGCAAATTACCATCAATTCCGTATTTTGTATCTGTATTTTGACTAATACTTAGTTCATCACTTTATACACAAATTACGTTTATAATCGCAGCTGCAACCGGCTAGATAAGTTGCCTGACTGCCAATAAAGAAGCTTTCACGTGAAGTAGGAGAGATTAGTTCAGTTGCCGATTCAAGGGCTTGATTTCGGTCTGAAAAATACTGTAGTGGTCCGGAAATTTGTACCATCGTGGTAGTTTGAGCTGCGGATGAATATAGACCACCCATTGCGTCACTTGTTTTTGATCCATCTGTGAAGAAATTGTAGGTATAGAGATCGAATAGAAGTTCTTTCTTCCTTCCTGCTTTATTATACCGCTGGTCTCTTTGTGAAGTTGGCCTGGAAGGGCATGGTTGGTGTCACGTTCAGAGTAAGTTCCAGATTTTCCTTAGTTATTTGTAACTAAGTCAATCGGAAAAGGCCTGCGGTACCTAATAACGATGACCACATCATAGCTAACGTCCCCTGGTGTAAAAAGAAAACAGGCGTAACTTTAGTGAGGTAGGTTAATTTGTGGACCCTGCCCTGCATTCTGGGTTCGAATCGTAACATCCGTTTACGGATCGAAAACCATACGGAAGAAAATTACGTGGTACGAGTGCAGCTGTAAACTTCGTCAACTCGCTAGACTTCTAACATTTTCATTACGTCTTTGATATCTTTGATTTTTTTTTTAATTATATCTAATATTGTTGTCTAAATTTGAAAATAACACTTGCATAGCTGTTCCACATGTATATATACATATATAGGTTCTACAATAGCATGTCCATATGTATGTATGTATGTAAATACAAATATCCTCCAAAAAGTTACATATTTTCTAGAAGAAATTTATTCATGTAATCGGATAAATTTTTAATTTACCAAAGCCATTCTAAGGCAATTAAATTGATTAACTGAGCAGTTGCAGTCAGTAAATCTTACAGTTTTGTATACGTACAACATTCAGAAATTGTTTGAGCTTTAAGTAAACGCCCAAAAAGTGTAGGTACGTACATATATAAATAAGTATGTATTTTGAATTTCAATTTCATGCACAATTAAGCAAAAGAGCAACCGCGATATTAGAACAAGTATAAACGTATTTCAGTAAACTAATGAACAAAGTGAATTGGGGAATGGAGAACAAAAAAATTGCTTTGCATGGTAAATAGCTATAACTGTATGCTACACTTAAAGTTCTTAATGAATCATATTGTACCATTTGGGGATTACTTAAATTAAATTTAAATTTAATATTTACATTTAAGGATTGCATTCAGCAACGATATATTAAGGACGCCTGTATAGCATCTAAAGCAATTACGGGAAATCACGTTGAAGATATCTAATTTCCAAAGAGCCGTGTTATTTTTTGGCTCTCGCGAAATAAAAGTTGAATAAAAATTTTAAAGCGATGTTAGATTTGTCAGATATTAAAAAAAACTGATGATGAATGAAATAAAGCTCTTTAAAGCTTCGCATAGTACTGGAATTTGTGAATCCTGTAAGATTTCGACACATCGTATTCATAAAAAAAACTGTTCGGTACCTGAAACATCCATTGTTTGATTTCCAAAAAGAGTCAGGGCTATCACTGAATCCATCGTTAAATCTACGAAATTCCTTTCACTGAATCCGAATAGCTACACGGTTAAAAATTTCGGTTTTAATTTTAAACTTTTTGGACTACATATATGACCAAACTAAATTCAGTTTCAAATACAAACCTTCCAAGTTTATAAAAAAGAGAGCACATATGTTGGGTTTAGAATTTAAACAATTCGGTTTAAATGTTAAACCCAAACATTTTCATAATTAAGAAAAAAAAAAAAAAAAACAATCTTAAATTTCATGCTCCGTCTGGTTGGGATTGAACCCGGACAGCCTTGGTAGCAACCAATTGTATCAAGCATCTTTGCACACTCAGCTACAGCCACGCATGTAAATGTGCTTTCATATGTTGAGTTTGAATCAACACCACAATTCGCTGTGCAAACATATTCTATTTCGGTTTAGATTTTAAACCAAAGTTTCTATATTTGAAACCTAGAAACTAGAATTAAAACATTTTGGTTTGATTTTTAAACCACGAACTTTTTGGGCTAAAATTTAAACCAGAATATATTAAAAATTGCGTAAAACTATTGACTGGTTTAAAAAGTAGACTATAAAAGTTTAAAAAAGGCAGTAGTCCCAGCGCGGTTTAAAAATTAAACCCAAATTTTTGACCGTGTACAAACATAGCACATACTTTAAATGCATACGTTCGTAGCAAATCAGATTCAGTGATCGCATTTTCGTAGATTTCACGAAAATCGGACTTTGATGGATTCGACGATAGCTCAAACAACAACAAAATATTCCAATTTAAAGGAAAAAGGGGTCGAGCTGTACAGAATCGTACATAATTACTAGATAGATCTGAAATAGATAAAAGTCCCTTTAAACAAGGGAGCTGTTAGAAATGAGCAAGAAAAATATATAAGCATATAGGAAGTCTCCTAGATCACCCGTTCTCTCCTTCTGGAGGAAAATGTTCTTTTATTGTTAAAAGCAAAAATTCGGACTACCTACCTACCGTACTAAGTCGAGGATGCTCTACCTTTTGGTAGTATTGCTGTCTTCCGGCTGCGACTGTAAGTGGATTAAACTGACCGGAAGTCTTTTTTTTAACGCGACTATGCACATGCTTCTACCGCAGATTCGGATTCTTCGGACAAGAATACATGACTTTAATTTGAAACTTTTTTCTGGAATCGACTATCGGTTAACTGAAAGGGCTTCCAGTTTGCTTAAGCCATTTCCGGTCGAAACGCAAATACATATGTTGATTTTTTGTGTCTGAATTTGTCTGTAAGAATCGATTTTTTGAATTTTTTATAGAACTCGGGAAAATTCAAGAAATACAAAAAATGTCCATCAAAATTTTCAAACTTTTCAATTCGATTTCTAGATATGTATATTTTGAGTACGCAGTTTTGTGGTCCATTAAATTTTAGTATAATAAGATGCAAGTTTCAAGTCTATAAAGATTACCATTGATTTTTGAGAATTTTTTTATCAAGGGTATTTTGGGGAGTAACTGAAATTTGGGAGCATAACTTCGACAATTTTTATGCGAGTGCAATACATGAGCTATCAGTATTATTCAAAAATAGATTTAATTTTGGATAGTACCGCATATTTTGAAATATTTAAAAAATTAAGAGAAATATGGGCCTTTTTTTAATTCACCCGATAAAAAATCCCCAACAAGCCTAGTCCGACAATAGATTATTATATAGCATTTCAAAGGCCTATATATCCTCTTCTCAGATCATATTCGGTCTTTGAAATCGAATCAAAAATAATTATTCTAAAACTCATATATGTAAAAAATCGTATTTTCTGACCTAAATCTAGGTCTAAATGACCCTTAAAAAATCTATAAAAATAGGCAATAACTTTTCTCGTAAAAATAAATAATAATAAATAATTAGGGGTAGGGTCTTGAAATTCCCAAAAAAAAGCATTTTCTATGGGCACGTTAATATATATGGATATATGCTCACTAGCGTGGTCCGAAAATCCGCCTTTTTAGAATATTGATTAGTAATACCAAATACCATATGGTTTATAATGCTCTCGAAACAATCTGAGTGAAAGATGACAATTTGTGGTCAGTATCTAGGCTCGCCCAAGTCCACCAAAGTTCCAGTGCTTAAAAAATATTTCTTAGCTTATTTCAATTCACTACAAAAAAGGTCCATATACCAAATTATGTACGGCTAATACTTTCGAAAATACTTGCAATATTAGTAAAAAATTTATAAATTAATGTATTTACTAATTTTTATTTTTTGAGCCCATTGAACTTTGATTGTCATCTTTAACAAAAATTGTTTTTAGAGCATTATAACCCATATGGTATTTGCATCTACCAATCAATATTTAAAAAAAGCGGATTTTCGCCCCACGCTAATGCTCATCTTACGAATTTCCTACAGTGGATGCCTAAATATTTATTGTTAGTTCATTGCTCTTAATCTTGCTTGCAACGTCTTAACAACTTTTAAATGCTGTTATGATCTCATTTATAGCTCGTTAAGTTGTACTAAATGTACATGTGTATGTGTACTATGTATGTGTGTGTATCAATGCATTTAAGTATGTGTGCTCAAATTCAATTTTAGGTTGAGCTTTTTGTGCTTTGATGTACACGCTTTCACATACATAGTTGCAAGTGGAGCAATCTTTCACATTTTCATTTATGTGCAAATGTATATGTATATGAATGTAAATCTATGTATACACATACATACATACATATATTTTTATGTGCAAGCATTAAATCTTATAAAAGTGAACTTTTATTAATAAAGTCACATACGCCTTCATAGCTATAAGTTATATACGAGTACAAACACATAAAGCATATAGCTACATCTATAATTAAACTTTTAACTTCTTTTGTTGCAATGTATGTGCACAAGTTTACAGGAAAAACTTAACGGAAAATCTTAAGGATCAACTTTTATTACTTGGCTATATGCAGACAGCAATAATGAAGTTAAATGAGAGCAACACCCACGCAGACACTACTAAGGTGCGCAAATAGAAAAAGATATTATTTATTAGCAAGTTGTAAGTTAGTTAAGGCGCAGGAAAATATAGCAAAGAAATTTTATATTTTATTATAAGACACGGGAAGTTAGTACTCTGTTGCGTTCTTGGTAAAGTATCGCCCATACGCCACAACACACAGTGTTTCCACTATACATACATACATACATAGGTAAGCAGATGGGAATAACAGTAAACGTGCGCCAATTTCGCTGATAATAACATGTCCTCTAATACGATGTCTCCACGATTCTCAATTCGCTCTCTATGTAAATCGCTAAGTAATTCGTGAATTACCCTGTTTCCACGACACATATACGTAATTCGTTTGGCAGCTCTACTTCTTGTTCTTGTTCTTCGCTATTTATTATTATTTTTGTGTACTGCAAATATCGAGCTAGAAAAAGTGCCATCAAATGGAACCAGGCCGTGAAAACTTCGATATATTTCCGACAAATATTAGAGAAGGCACCGATTCGTTCTTCATTCGCAAGTTTATTCGATTACCTACAAATGAGGTAATTCGTTCTCAAAATTTTGTATGGCAAATTACGTAATTCGAAGGGTAATTGGATGACGAATGACGAATGGGAGAGCGAATTACGAATGAGAGAGCGAATCACGAATCGTGGAAACGTCGTATAATATTTCCGAGAAATATTGAGTTATGAAATTGTGTGCAGAAACATTAAATTTCATCCGATTTCGATGAAAATTAGTTTGTACTCTCTCTTTCATACGGAATACCTAAATACAAAGCTTCAACTCGCAAAAAATGTGGACCCAATCTTTAAGAGTGATCGAACTTAGGTTTGGTTTTATTTTCTGATTTCCACTCTCAGAAACACAAAGACCATACTTGCTCAAAAATTACATAGGTGTACCGAAAGCTTCAGTATGGGCCATAAACGCCTGCTCTTATCCCCTCAGGAGTTTCAAAGCCTTCTGATGTTGCCGAACAACTAGATTGTGTGCCATCTATGCTTCCGTTTAAGGAGCGTAACCAAATGCTCAGCAAACAGTTTCTGGTTGGTTGCTACCACAGGAAATATCCAAACAGACACTTGTTTGTGGCAGAGCCTCCTCCCAAGTGCGTCAGAAGTCATCTTCTCAAATACACAAAGGCGATTTAAAGGAACCTACAACTACCACTGAACCCGATAGCGTACCGACAAGCCATTATTCACATGCACAGTCCGTCCCCACTTTCAGCGACCCTCGGGACATTAATGTCATTTTGGAGCCCAATTGAAGTCTGGACATCGCAATCGTCCGAAATTCTACTACACCAACCACCTATTCATCTGCTCACTTAAACCCACTTACTCAGCTAATACTCTAAATGAACGAGAATAGAACTAGGTGTCTGCTGTAATCAAGCAAAACACCAGAGCATTCACACCTTAGCAATCAAATCATTGTTGATAGTTTAATTATTAATCAAATAAGGACCACTTTTATTTGGTCAGCCCTGAAATCCTTTAGAGAATTACTCTTGCCAGCAAAGGCTACTTTCGTCTGGATAGGCAACTCAGCAGTAATTTTCTCTTTCGCCGAACAAAAACCACATTCTATAAATCACTATGATGCCCCTCCAAGTAGTATAAGGCGCAAAAGCGTGGACACTGCAATATCTAAAAAACGGTTGTCTTGAAGTATATCCGAGAAAGAGGTCGATAACTTTGTGCGAAGCAATTTAAAATCCATGGCTCCTCTGGCTTGGCCATCTCACAATCCGTTAATGTGTTCAACGTAGTAATCGGCAGGGGGAATCGGCCCCCTCTGCGATGGAAATACCAAGGGAGGAGGGACTTGGCGTCAGTTGGCATAGAAGAGGAACGACTGGCGTTCTTTCTTCGTTTCGTCTAAAATCATATAGGCGCTTACAGCGCGAAAGAAGAAAAATATGGTTGCTTTCTCAAAAAAAATTATTTCGGTTAAATTTTTTTTTTTTTCTAATTTCTAGTTTTAAAATATACCAAACATATATAATACCCAAGCTCATCTTTTTGGTTTATATTTAAGCATTCAAGTTTTGATTTTCATAACCAAATTAAATGCAAATTTTACTGGACAAGTGAAACACTCGGTTCGGTAGCGAACAAGTGAAACATACAACTGAACATGTGGAACAGCAACACTAAACAAACAAAAATTATCAAAGTGACAATTTGGTGCGATGAAATCCCCCAGCGCAATGCAAAATGCAACGATTAAACTGAAATATTGCGCACTGATTGACATCTTTCAATTTTCTCTTTGTTTTAGTTATTTCCTGCTCTTACTTTATTGGTAGTTTAATAAAATCCGAGACTAGTTTCAATATTTTTGACCAAAATATGTTGCAATTTTTTCTAAACCTCTATACGTATGTATGTATGTAAATATACTAGCTAACAAGTTTTTAGTAAAACCGAAATTATTTCAAATGAAAATTTAATGTCTACAGTTAAAATTAATTGTACAGGAAATAGAACGGAACGGAAAAAATAACTAAAAAGAAGAGCAAGAAGCGAGCAGCAATAAGAGTTGAGGCGTTCATTTATCAACTAAACTACATCTCGGTGAGTACTACTTACAAGCATATACATACTTAACTTTCTTGAAAGCCTGGTTGTGACATGAAAGCTGCTTCCAGAGCGGCTGGAAGACCAACTGGCTGAGCGTGACTTCCTTGGAGATTCAGTGAATGTGTCACAACCGAACTCCGTTGACAATTGACTTGACTTTTGCAACATAAACTTTGTTAGAGAAGGCAGCAATACATGCAAGGATAGAAAGCGGTGACAGCATTTTATTCAAATAAAAATGAGGGACAGGAAGTTGGGGCAGAAAATGCGGGTACACTTCGTCTTCGCTGGCAAATATGCGCAAGCAAATAAATTCATAAATAAAAATAAAATTAAAAGATGTCACAATAAGCACATGCACAGACAACAACAGCAATAACTACATGCATCGAATATAGCAACAAAGCCAGCATGACCATGGCAACCAAGCAAACAAAGAGTAAACTATTAATATTATTAAAGATAACCGCCAGCGGGTCAGAAAACCAACATGACAACGGGGTGAGGGAAGCGCGCGGAAGCAGATAAAATCATAATCATTTTTCTTAATAACAAATTCCAGACAAACATGCGAGAAAAACAGAAAGTAAAGACCTCAATAGTAATGCCACAGGAGAAGTGTAAACGAGTGGAGAGGTGGAAAAATGAGCTCGCAGCTAAAGAACATATGGCCGAACATTGCGACGAAGCGATAAAGTAATGGAGTCAGTATTTGTAGTTGCCGCTTCCAGCAACCGCCATGAGCTAAGAGCAAAGGGAAACCGGCAAGCGTCAGCGAAGAATGGTGCGCTTGCAAACGAAGCTGCCACTTAATGCAAAAGTTTTTCAAACAACAAACAACAATATAGCAGCGAACGAAAGCAAGCAGGCGAATGAATGATGACTACAAAGCAGCGTTATAAAGCAGCATAGAACGGCAACCAAAGGGCGGCAGAAGTGAAGGCGAAAGAGACTGTTAGGGGATAAAGAAGACAGGGAGCTTGACATATGTTAACAACTTTAGGGAGCATGCTTTTAAGCTGTATGCATTTTATGAAATGAAATATATTTTATTTAAGATGCCACAAAAATGTTTCACTCCAGCCAAGCGAGCTGAGGGCGCAAACGTAGCGTGGCTGTGGCTGCAGGGAGCGAATAGAAGGAAACTTGTGAGTTTGGCTCGCGACTGAAGTAAATTAAAAACTTTAGCGAGCAATAAACTTTGTTGTCAAGCAATTGTATATACGAAGGACATCGGTCATAGATACATAGTTGCTTTTATAGTTTCGAATATGATATAAACTAAGTGGCAAATGGCAAACGAAGAAAATTGACGCTCTTTGAAAAAGGCGCAATAAACAATACAGAATTGAGTAAACGGAATTTAAGATATAAAATTGGAAACAAAAAAAAACGTAGAAAATTGTTTTAGAAAATTCTTTAAACTAGGATGGCCAATGTTAAAAACCTGGTTGGTATGAGAATTGAATTTGTATTTATTGTGGTCCCCATCGCAGTTACTATGTATTGCCTTTTATTATCATTAGTAACAATCGGTTGCCTGGTATTTTTTGAACCGGAACAAGATCCGGAAAAAGTAACAAAAAAAAAACGATGAAAAATCACATGAAGTTATGAAAATTAGGAATTTTCCCAAAAGGCTCTGAAAAACCATATGAAATCCTGAAAAATAAAACAGGAATAATCCCAAACGTTCCCAGAGAAACCCCTGATCGGCCAAACAAAAAGTTACGAAAAAAATTGTCCTGGGAGAAAGAAACAAAAAAACAAATGGACGAAAAATCCCGAAAACTTCGGAAAATTAAAAATTTTCGCAAAAGGCTCTGGAAAATCATTAGAAATCCGGAAAAACAAAACAGAAAGGATCCCAGAAGTTTCCAAAGATAACCCTGGTCGGTCCTGAAAAAATTACGAAAAAAAATGATCCTGGAATAATCTTAAAAAAACGGGCAGAAAATTCGGAAATGTCCGGGAAATTTTCTCAAAGGGCCTTGAAAAATTATAAGAAATCCTGAAAAAAACAGAAATAATTCCAAAAGTTCCCAAAGAAAAACCTGATCGGTAAAAAAAAAATAAGAAAAAGAATAGTCCTGGAAAAATCTTAAAAATAAACGGACGAAAAATCCCGAAAAGTCCTGAAAGTTGAAAATGTTACCAAAAGGCTCTGAAAAATAATAAGAAATCTTGTAAAGCGAAACAGAATGATCCCCAATTGTCCTATAGTAAACCCTTATCGATCATAACAAAGTACGAGAAATCACGGTCCCGGGAAATCTTGAAAAAAAAAAACAAATCTTTTCCTGAAAGAAAAAATCAAAAAAACACTGAAAAATTCAGAAAATTTCTGAAAAAAAATTTAAAAAGCTTACGATAAATCACCAGAACTCCTGGAAACAAAAACAAACACAAAAGTTTCCGGAAAGCCCCAGATCCCGAATGATTCAAAAAAATTCCGTCGAGGACTTACGTATATGTACGTTAGGTCATTAATGTTCCCGAACAATCATGAAGCTTACGGAAAAATCCACAGAAATAACGAAAGACCTCGAAAGAATCTTGAAAAAATCCCGAAAGATTCTGTAATACGAAACATCAGGATTCTCAAAACGTATAAAAAAACACAAGAAAACCTCGGAGGAAGCGGGAAAGTTCACAAAACATTTCATTTATATTATCTTTTAATGTTTGCCTTAAAAATAGAAAAACAGATATTTATTAGGTAGATTTTTACGCACCTCGGTCTTCAGTATAACTTCGACAGATCTCAGAAAAAATGTGTATTCGGGTGCTGAACTTCATTTAAAATGTTGCATAATTAAGATTGGTGACCTCATCTGATTACTGAGTACTGATTAATGAAAAATATAGCCTTCTTAAAGAAAAAGATTTGTTTAATACGATTTAATACGATTAAGCCTAAAAATTAAGANAAGTTTAATGTTGTGAATGAGCTTTTCGATCTTTTATTACAAATAGAATTAACGTTTATTTTGCTCCTAATTGTTTTGGCACATATTCGCGTCTTCCTCAGGGAATCTATTTATAAATACGAGAAACATCTATGTACATTAGGGTGGTCCAAATATTCAAGTGAAAAGGTAAAGTCGGAATTTGTATGCTCTCACCGCCTGGGATTGTTCTATACCGAAGAAAATATACCCCTATTTTTTATTTTGAAATCAAAAAATATTTAGAGGTCGCTCCAAGCGCCCAAAGTTTTCCATGTATTTTATATGTGGAAAAAAACTTTTCGCAGAAATGGTATAGAATTAAAAAAAAACAATATTTTTGTATCGGAAAACTCTTTTCATCTGCAGAAGATTCCAAATTGTTTATTTAACCACTTTTTCATCCCAACTATAATTTATAGGTCCGCCAAAAAACCACAAAAACCCCGAAAAATGCAATAGGGGGACAAATAAAAATTCGTTAGTATTAAAAAATGGTTAAGTAAATAATTTGGTATTATTATTGTAAGTCTCCTGAAGATAACCAGAGTTTTCCGATCGAAAAATATTAATTTTCAAGAATTCTATACCATTTCTACGAAAAGTTGTTTTTTCCCATACTTATAAAAATGCATGGAAAACTTTGAGCACTTTGAGCGACCTCTAAATATTTTTTGATTTTAAAATAAAAAAATATGGGTATGCTTTTTTACCTTCCTTTTATTAGCTCGGGATGTAACTATGTAATATTGATGCGCCTAAAAGATGCAGCGATTTCTATTCTCAAGTTACATACCTGACGACAGTTCGAATGGCTATTATAATAGGGAGGTTTTAGTTTTTTAAACTATATTTTTTTTTTTATATATAGAATAATCCTAGGGGGTGAGAGCATTACAATTCCGACTTTACTGTTTTTGGACCACCCTAATGTACATGCAGTCATATCAAGATCACCTCATTTCAAAGTGATATTGTTTTCCACTTTTGTTTATTTATTTATTTTTAAGAATTTTCATTAAAATAAAGTTCATTCTCTGAAAAAAATCTATATAAACCCATATTTAAAACTTTGTAGAAAACTAAAAAAAGTCTAAAAATGTTCATCCAAATTTTAAAATTATTTTCTCAGAATTTTTTGAGTATATAGATTTAAAGCCCTTTCAATTTTATTGCATTAATGTGCAAGTTTCAAGTGGCTAAAAAATTCCGTTGTTGCGGTTTTCTTCCATAAAAAAATAAATTGTGTTTATTCGTTATATGGGAGTAAATGCGGCAAAAAGATTCAAAGGTAATTTTAAGGCTCTTGAAACATGCACATTATCACACTACAATTGAATCGGCTATAAAGCTTCATACTCAAAAAAACTTTAACACTTCTGAGTAAATAAGTTTGAAATTAGAATGAAGATTAGTTGCTTTTTTTTAGACTTCTACAAAGTTTTAAGCGTGGGTTTACATGTTTTTTTTTTAATGAACTTTATTTTAATTGACATTGAACATACTGAAAACAAATTTTCAATGGTTAACCATAAAACAATATGAATTGCATGAAGCTTAAAGGGGAAAAATGCCTTTAAGAAAAATAAAAGTGGATGATCTCCAGCAAATGATCACTAAACGCCAGAATTTCATGAATTTTATAATACAATTATAGAAATATAAAATAAGCACTTAATTTCCAATATAAATTATGCCTTTATGATTTATTTTAAACCTTAAATGTGCTACAAGAGTGGAAGAGTGGAAGACCACGCAAAAAACTGAAATGTGCTAGTCTTCCACGCAAAAACCTAAAATGTGCTACCCTTCCACGCAAAAATCTGTAATGTGCTAGTCTTCCACGCGAATAGTGAAATGTGCTAGTCTTCCACGCAAAAACCTGAAATGTGCTACTCTTCCACGCAAAAATCTGAAATGTGCTAGTCTTCCACGCGAATAGTGAAATGTGCTACACGGAACCAAAAACGTACATAATATATATGAATTTGTGCTTAAGACGCGTGAAAATAATCATAAATATTGAACCAATGTACGACTTCATGCGTCGTATGTATCTTTTCATAAAATTTATGAACACAGTTCTTAAACCATATCCACAAACCGAAATATAAAAACCATGAACTATAACCATAAAAGTTATGAATGCATTCATAATATTCGTGAGCTGTATTCACTACTTTTATAGGCGCTCCCATAAATTTTATGTACACATTCGTAAACTTTGTGAACAATATTCATGAACTTTATGAACATATTTATAGATTTTATGAACACATTCATAAACTTTTTGAAAGCATTCATAATATCTACGAAGTACGTTCATAGGCTTTGTGAACAGTGCACACAAACGTCATGAACAATATTTATAACCCTATGAAAAGTATTGTTTACCTTTACGAACGATATCCACAAGTTTTATGAATAATATTCACGTAATTTATGAACAATATTCATACACTTTATGAATAATTTTCATAAAAATTGTATCTCAAAATTTCCTTAGAAAAATAATTAATCTGTATATATTAAATTATTTTTTATTTATGCGAACAAGTAACATATATATATGTACATTTTTATAATTCATTGATATCAACAGAAATAATGAGATAAAATATAAATATAAGCACATACATACATACCCTTCCGATCAGCTAATTAAGCCTTTGTTTATTTAATTTTTTATTATTTTTTCATAAATGTCTAAAAATTGTTGTTTTTACAAAAATTTTTATAATTCATTGGTAGAATTCGTATTAACAGAAATAATAAAATAAAATATTATGCATACATTTCCTTTGCGGACATTAATTGAATTCATTTGAGGTTTGGCTAAAATATTAGTCAAAACCGTCAAGTAAAATTGAGGGCAGATTCAAACCGTATTCTATATCGAGCAGATGCCGAAATAGAAAATTATTACCAATCTAATCAACTATCGCTGATGATGTAAAGAAAAAAGGTTTGTCCATTAAATTCGCTGTCACTAACAAAAATAATGCTTTAAAAGAATCTATATACTTATATGTATAAATAAGGCATTTTGTACTGATAAGGTAACTCCAATTTCCAATCAGAGCTCTGGAAGTCTTATTATCATTTAGGTATTTAATTACAAAATTGTATCACGGTTTTATCACAACTTCAATTAAAAACCTTCATTAAATTAGGATGACACGGTTGTTTTGTATTTACATACATGCATACATATCGAGCCCTAACCGCCAAAACAACGTAAGCGACATTTTTTTCAAAATTTTTTTTTTGATGCAGAAATATTCCTAGAGCATTTAGATGCATTTCTGTCGGATAGGGCTCGATATGTATAGAAATTCATGAAAATTTTAATTATTATTTTTTTTTAATATACATAAGTCTGATTTTTTTTATAAATAAATATGAAAACTTTTTATATGCAATAAATGTATAGCTTATGTACACACACTTGTGGTCAGCTTAATTAAGTTAGGTGCTTGTTATACAATGCGCTAGACTTTTATAAAAAAATAATAAAAAAAGAAAAATAGCTAGTTCCTATGTAACTAACTTAATTATCTGACCAAAAGTGTACATTAAATTAGAAGTCTTCAAGTTCTTGCATCAGAATATTTATTTTCAAAGTTTTTTTTCCTTGAGGTAATGCTAGTTTGTAAAAGTAAGCTTCAATAAATGTCCAAAATGTTGTGGAAGCTTTAGGGTACTCCACATTAAATAAATAAAAGGATTTGAAACATATATCCATACAGCGTAAAAAGCTTTGGAATGGAATTTTTGTACCATCTAAATATAAAAAAAATTCAGCGAATTTTGAGTAATTGTTGTCTCCTAACGACAGGATAAAAGGCTGTATGTTTTCTTTACGTTGGCTTAAAAAATCAATGTGATCATCTAGGTTTTGAAGACTTTGTCCGACAAAAGCATACGATTCCTGAGAGTCCTTTATGGTGAATCTGATTGTACATCTTTTCCCAGTATTATCCTTTTTCATAACGTGTCCTGTAGGGTAAAGATATCCATGTAGGCACCAAAAAGTCTTAAAAGCAAAGGACGTTTCATCTAAAAAAATAGAGCAAAAATGTATGTATATTAGAAAATTTTGTTACCCTTGGAGAGAATTCTTAAAGTACAACTTACGAAATCATACCTTTTTCTAAATCCCCTTCGGACATAGAGCTGATAATGATTTTTGTGGCACCGTCCTTTAAGCACTCACTTCTCTTAAGATGTAAAAAGAGCTTCAAAACTTTTTGCTTCCAGTCAACAAGAAAATTATCATGATTGGGAAAAATCGTACCAAAGTCTAGATCAATCTGAAAACATCGAAAGTGTTAGTTTTTATAATATCTCAAATAGGGAACCTTAAATCAAAATCTTACCAATCGATATCCGTTCGGCTTTTTATACTCTGGCCAGTCTACGAAAACTTGTTGACTGCTATTAAATTTTTCCTTTATTTGATGAATTCTATAATTGCACTGGCCTGCCAGCAGCTTTCGAATTCTTCTGCTGTCAAATTGTCGTATTTAAGATGCTGTATGATTTCTTCTGCATGATCATCGCGAGCTGAAAATGTACATATTCATAAATTTTATAAACTTGTAACGAACAAACTAGTTTTTAATTTCATTTACCAATTTTATCAGCTTTGGTATTTTCTTCAGGTACAGGAATTATAGACAAACGGTTTTTGAAGCTTTTTTTTAAGTAGTAAAATTTTTGGTATACAGTTTTCCTCTCTTTTCGGTTCTGTAGAAGTTCAGCTTTTCATTTGGAAAAAGGCTTAGGATTTCATTCTCCAGGTAGTAGATTACTTGAAGTGACATGTGAATGTTTTTGGCAATGTAGTAGGTTACAATTATATTGATGAGTACATTTCTATGAGCGTCGTCAAGTCTGTTGTTACATTTATAAAAATCTTTTACATGTAACGACTTAATATCTTCGTGTAAAATTGTTGCAAGTGCAACAAAAGCGTTTTTCTCGAAATCTTGCGAATTGGAACCAGTGGTAGGGCTGGAAGCAGGCGATCTAGATCTTACTGAGGAAAAATCAGCGGAGCAACTAGGCGACGCAGTGCTAACGGAAGCGTGAAAGTGCAGATCTTTATTAATCTGGTTTCTCCAGTTTTCGAAGTTGAATTCAAATAAGATTCGGTAACCAATTTTGAAAGTTTGCAAAATCTCTTTCAAGTGGTCAAACTTCAAAAAAAATCATTACTTTTAAAAATTAAAAATTTAATAAAAATAAGTTTGTTCATAAATAGAAACAAATATGCATACAAACCCTTAAGAAATGTGTACATGTGTTCAACATTCCAAGATCTTAGTAATTAGCTGGTTTTGTAATAAATGTGAATCATCAGCGATACTAATGATTGCGGGAAACAAATCATTAATAACTAAAGACATTATCGAGGAATTTGGTTCTTTATAAAAAATGTAGTTATCTGTTCGTTGGAAAACAGTTCTCCTTTAACTGTATAAAAAATACTCCTCTGGATGATTTAACCAACGTCGCTGGTGGTCCAACTATTTCTGAAATAGATAAAGCAAAATATTCTCCCAATAAGTTTGGATCGATTTCAAAAGCTCTGTAGTGTTTATTATACAATATATTTCGAATTTTTTGACAAAACAAATAAATTTTTGCTTCGTACAATATTATTGTTTTTATAACATAAATATTGTAATCTTTCGAGCAAGTACCAACAATCATTGCCAATCATTGCATCATTGCCAAAAGCAAGTCATCTTTTTCTAAAATAGCTTTAAAAGAATGTGACAATGGCATTATTGCCATTTTCGATAGCTTTTCACCAGACGTAAGCACACCTTTCTTTAAAACAAAGTCTGGCTCCCTATTGATCACAATTTCATTTAAGATGGTGGTGTATCCTTTAGTTGCCAGTGTTTTTGCAAGAATATATTCTGATTTTATTGACTCAGTGATCCTTGAGCATGAATTTATGATGCCCAAAAATTCAGATCTCAAGTCAAAATTGTGTCCAATTTTTGCTTCAACGAATCCTTTTAAAATATCCAAAATTGGATTCATTATCATATTTTTAACCATATTTGTTACATCCGTCGCGTCTTTTCTTGAAAAGTTGCTACGCCCATGCAAGGACGATGAAAATTGCAATACACTGACATGAAGGTCTTTTAACTTTTTGTCAACACTAAAATCTTCAGCTGAGACAATTTGCTGCGTGAAGGAAGTTGGTGGCGCACCGGCAGCTGTCGCAATATCTTCACTCTTTAAACCACTTGGAGCACTACTGCACTCTCTTGCAGGTTGTGACCACAATTCGTTGCTCGAATGCCTTTTCAGATGTATTTTTAAAATGTTTATTCCACTGAAAACTTGGTCACAAAATTGGCAGCTCAACCTATCTTTTGAGGTCAGAAGGTGAATTTTTTTTAGGTGATCAACATAATTGTCAATATTTGCGTATTCCTTTAGGCAAAGTGTGCAAATCATTTTTAATTGGTAATATTTAATAATTTCCACAGGTTTTACCTGTTTATTTCACTAAAACTTGCACTTTTCGCAAAAACACACTTCACTTTTCTAACAACCAGCAAATTAGTGATGCCAACACTGCCATTTCTAAACCGGGCAAAAATGTTTTTCTTTTGTGTCCTTAGTAAAAAATTTGATAATTATCATTGCTAAAATTTAAATATATGTATATCTTATAAATGTGCAAAAACACTTAAGTTTTTTTTTTTATTGACCAAAAAATAAACTTTTTGGTTTTTAATGGTGCATTTATTCTGAACTTTTAAAAGAAAAGAAAATACGAAGCTTAAGAATAGGGGTCTACTTACCGAATTTAGAAATAAGTATTCCATCCATTCACATACATACATATTTTCCGAGTCCATGGCGTAAATATACATCAACCGAAATTTTCCTTAGAACACAAATATAAAGAATACTAAATACTTTATATTGAAAAAATTATGATTTGACTTTAATTAAAGCCGCAAACTGAAAAAATTCGTACGATTTATGTATGGGATAGTTTTCGTTGTCGAAAATCCAAGTTTGACAAGAGATTACGGAAATTTATTCCAATATATAATAGAATGAAAAGAATTTTCGTTGAAATAATTTTCCCTTTTTGCCTTGTGTTATAATCAAGTTGGCATTACTGTTAAAAATGGATGCGTAGATGTTTGTGAATAGTTTTCAGAATCTTTGTGAATACATTCATACATTTTGTGAACGTATTCAGAAAGTTTGAGAACACGTACATAAACTTTATGAAAATTATTCGTAAGGATTATAGAAAAAGTTTATGAATTATGATTCACAAATTCCTTGAATGGTATCATAAGTCCTATGAATTTTTTCATACGTTTTACGTATAGTATTCCAAAATTTTATGAACTATGTAATATACTCTATGAAAATATTTAATGAAGTTTGTAGGAAAAGTTTATGACTTTATATTCAGAAATGTTATGCATATTTTTCATAGTTTTATTGAAGATGAAAAAAGAAATCGATTAAGCCATGTCTGTCTGTCCGTCCGTCTGTCCGTCTGTCCGTCTGTCCGTCTGTCCGTCTGTCCGTCTGTCCGTCTGTCCGTCTGTCCGTGTACACGATAACTCGAGCAAAAATTGAGATATCTCAACGAAATTTGGTATGTAGGTTTCCCTTAATC